>NC_135555.1:16178745-16466245 GCF_964340395.1 Glandiceps talaboti
TTATTTTTATTGATACAATACCATCGTCATGATCATCATCAGCGCTTATATCATCTATCGTGACGTCATCACTGTCCAAATACATGTATTCGACTTCACATTTCAGTCGAGTGGTGGCGCACTGCTCGCTCTCCTTCAGTTTTCGGTAGTTCAGGATTTCACCACTTGCTGGCAATTTACTGTATTTCTGAATGACGACATTGTATAAATTCATGCTTGTTTTTTTATCACGCTTATGAGATTTTTCAGTGACGTTCATGTCGGTCGCTTCTCCATTTTCGTTGTCAACATTGTCAGTTTTTTCAAGATTCGAGTTATGGTCAAGATGTACCCACTCGTCACACGCCCCCTCAACATCATCATTTTTAGTGCCCCCGTCATCATATTTTGCAGTCGAAAATTGATGACGTGAGTAAATCGGTTTTCTTGGTGAAGAAGTATACGTTGTGATAAAGTCATCGAGTGGCCGGGTCATAGCTCCCTTTCCCCTTCTTTTTAAACCGTACAAACTTTCAATACTTGTATCAGGATATGTGTTTCTATGAGGAATATATTTTGTAACAACGCATGCGCATGATGGCGGATTGTGTCTTTCGAGCCTTGGCCAGTGCTCGTCAACAGTTACCGTGACGTCACCTCTGTTTTGCTTTTCAGGGGACTTATTCACGTTGTTCCTCGGCTTAGGTTTGACAGTACAAGTGTTTGTTTCGGCCAGGGCTTCGGAATTATCACCTAATTGGTCTACCTTCTTCTGGTTGCGTTTTTGCAATGAACGTCGACTTTTGTTCGGTACAATCTTCGCAAAGGACGGGCAGAATCCATTGGAAAGTGATCGGATGCAGTTGAGAAAAATATGAATTGCTTTGTTTTTCTTGGTGTCGCCTTTATTTAGAGATAACAGTCCTGTGAAATGTTTCAATGTTGGTGACAGAAAGTCGATGTTACTGACTGGGTCTTGAGCTGCTCTGTCTGCCCAAATAATGAGTTTCCTTCGAGGGATTTTGGCAAACATCCATGCTGTAGAACCACGCCCTGTGAAAGAAGGAATATGCACGAAAGTGATAATTGACAAAATTAAAGAATGTCTTTTTAGAGCCCAAACACAAATTGGCTTTTTGGCATTTCCCTTCTTGTTAAAAAGTGCAATGTTTAGAGTTCGAATATTTACCTCTTTTCAAAGAAAATAAAGTGCATCAATTACTGATATGGTTCCATTTACTGAATGAATTGAAGATCCATGCGCACCATCCCGACTTTCCACACCTTCGTACACGTAGGTTATTATTTTCTTAATAAACTTACTAAATTTCATTTTTTTGTATGAAAGGTGACATATTCATCGGTGATGGCGCTTCTGTCAACGATAAGTTATACTTCGAGAAATTAATGCAATGATGAAAATTTCCGTCTTAGATGTACGTAGTATAGCAGGTACCGTGACTACGAGGCGACGTCCACTGAATTCCAAGGCGACTCAGGCTAGCGCAAAATGTCAGGCGCCATCAACGGTGGCTTATGAGTTCAACGACTGCCCTTTGAACCATGTACCACTGCACTGGGTATGCGCCACGGAAGTCTTACAGGGTTTTGAAGTATATACATATAATACACACTCAAATGTTATCGCCAAATCCTTAGCCCCTTCAATTTCCCACTGTTGATATCTCCACACTAGAGGGTTTACAAAACTGACTTACGCTATGATACGATGTTATATACAGATCGAGGGAACAGCCATAAACTAAACACTTGCAGTTTAATTTAGTTTGAAGATACACGACCCGTTTACTCGTGTTTTTAAAACAACATTCTGGAGATTAGGAAGGTTTCAAAACTACACACTTACCCGAACAACAGCAGACTGCGTTGTCGAGTTCGCGGACGTCGTCTGCACAAACTACACCGTTATTTACCAATGTACGAACTGCAAATTGATATTCTATGGTAAACACTTCCCCGTGACAGAAACAAAAATATTCCAAGGTGTCTTCGTCGTTAGAGGACTGCATACTGTGATAATGTATTTAAATGACAGGACTAGAGAGATGTTAGGTCTTGTACTGTTTGTTCCCTTTGCAATACGGCAACTGAATTGGTTTATTTAGTATTTTCTTAAAAGTTTCATCATTCATACGTTGAGGTGTTCGAGAACGTTCCATATTGCAGCTACATTCACTGCGGTCATCAATATATATTATAAGTTGAGGGCGCTAGACTATTGATACCGCTGTGTATTCAATTCACTGCTCTCGATCAAAATATCGAGTGACTCATACCTTTTGTACATTATACATACATATGACGGTGATAAAGGCTTCGCTGTCTCAGCAGTTTTTGTGTACACCCACTCACGTCAATACACGTCGACTAAATCACTAGTGTTTACAATTTCTGTGAGTGATCTTATAAAGGGTCGGGGCCACAGTATGTAACTATATTACGGTGTCTGGTGGTTAACTTCAAGGGTACGAAAAATTCGTCCTAGTTACCATTCCCATTTGTACAGATATTAAAATTCCTGTTTCAAAATTTGTCATTCTCGATTTCAGTCAAAATAAATTTGAAATATTGGAAAGCATAATTCATACCAACTGTCCTTGTTGAAGTTTACGTCCCAATTGAGCTTTGTGGCTGTGTCAGCATTTCTGAGTATACATACACGCTGCATTTAGTCAGGACATACCGGGGAGTCTCGGTTACACACCGTATTTCACACAAATGAATGGATGCCGAATTTTTGAAGATGGTAGGGGGTAGGGGTCTTGAATATTACACATTTTCATTTGCAATTGTATATCATAATATTGGGTTTCCATGCAACTAAACAAACCGCATTGTAACATTATTGGGTTCTCCGTAAATGAAATGGGCCATATATTCATGGTTGTCATAAAGTTTAAAGGGAAGTCTACGACATACACTACGTATTCCATTACATGTACTAAGTTCAAACATCATGATATACGTAAATAGAACCATTGAAAGGGCGAACGAGTGAAAATTTATCAATATTTTTTAATCACATTTAATATTTACAAAGCACTCAGCAAAAATGTTAAATATGGATTCATTTATTTTCTGTACTTTGTACAAATACAAATATTGCAGAAATTTACTTGTCAAGCATATAAATAAAAACAAATAACTTTTAATTTCCCGTTGGTCAAATCGTACACATGTTCTACATAATATTATACACACTCCCTGTGTTGCAAAGGCATTACAAATGGTACTATCCTGGTGTTATTACAATTTTAAACTCGTAAAAAAATAATGTAAAATACAGCTTTATCGTTGCATGATATTGAGTCAGAAATGATACATAGGAATATCGACATAACAAAAGACACTGCATGGGTCATCATAGTAACAATATAGCCAACATTCATATAGTGCCATGTAGTTTCACATCATGTAAACAGCTATACTGATCTAGTTTCAATTAGTCTAGAGGCTAGCTGTTGGCGTTTGAAGCTGGATCTGGAGATCTCTTCCAACGTATGGGAAAATCCGTTTCTTTAGCACAACATTCTGTACCGAATATATAATTACAGACCACCAAGAGTTGTATTTGAATCCATTCCATACAACTGGAGTATTTTTAATATCACCCTATGATCTTATTGCGTCCATACATGACTTATTTTCAAACTGGAAGATGTACAATTATAAATTTGGAAACAAAAACATGGGCCAATTACAACTGCCTGCACATGTCAGTGTTTGATTGAGTACTACTGACATACGCTGTTGTTAACTTCTATACACATCTGTATTTCTATTTGTATTTACAAAATAATCGAATTTCTTAAGCAAGCGGTTTACAATGATCGCCATAGCCAACGACTAGATTAAGTTTCAGCTTCATTGGACACAGTTTGCCCAAAAGTGTATATCGAGCATTTAGTTTTTTGAAGCTTAAAAACACCATGGTTCATCATAGTAGTAACAATATATAGCCAACAGTCATTGTACACCGAAGTGTCACATCATGTACGAACCTATATACTGGTCTAGTATTTGCTCTCAAAATTGTTAGTTGATCATGCACATACTTTAAAAATTTGGTGTTGAAACTAATTCACCACAAGTCCAGTTGGTCTTCCATCTTATACCACGAAGGCTTTAATTCAGGCAAACGTTACAAAAATATAATGTGAATGACTGGCTTGCATCAATAATAATAGGGTGTAAGTCATTATATTTTAACAAAACAGTTTCAAAACTCGTTCCAGGTGCAGCTAGTGGAGTTTTAATAACTCCATTATTTCTACATCATTAGCTCGTTACGGTTGACACGATTTCCACTTCCTTTAGCACGCCACTTTCCATTTTTAGGTGAGTTTCGTTTACTTATTCTCCAAGTATGTCTTCCTTTACGGCATCTGTGGCAAATAGACACCAAAACTTTCATAAATATGAATTTTTTAGCATGATTTTACCTTAACACTGTCACGTGTTTCTGACTATATAATTATGTAAGCTATACATCATGAGTTGATGTTTGTAATTCGGTCTCAAGATCTACATAGTCATGATCACTAGTACTGTATTTTGAAATTTTGTGTTGGCAATCAACGTTAACGTTGACTTCATATGTAACTTTTGTTTCATTCATCAAATCATTATATATACATAATCTATAATAGACATATATCACCTTGCCAAATAGTAAAGTATGTCCTTCAATTGAGAGATGCGATCCAGGTCTTTCACGGTCATAGCTAGAGACAAATAAGTTACGTTATTTTGATGTTTTCGAGGAATTTAGTTCATTTCTGCTTTACACATTGTGACGGGTGATTCTCTCGTTAATAAAACTAAGAAAATGTATGGGTATTATCAGAACTCGTCAGTTTTACTTTAAATTTGATTTCAATTCGATCTTACCCATTTAGATGCGAGTCCATCGTTGGGTGGCGCGCCAATGCCTTCCTCCGACAGCAACTCCATCGCAAACTTGTTTTACGAGCAACTGTAACCATGGGAAAAGAAAGGATTATACATGTAATTTGAAACGGATATCATTACAGATATAAATATTGCAAAACGAAAATTTATATTCATGTTGTCTAGTTGCAACTGGATTATTGAAATAGTTAGCTTCCAGATGTTTACGGATGATATCGCATAGTCATATTGTACGACAACCTACTGTTTTCCGTTTACTTCTGCCATTGTTGAAACGAAATATTGCACCCTCCCCCGTCAAAAAATGACAATCTTGCTGCATATTGTATATATTTATATATGGTATTTCACTCCTGTCTAAACATTTATTTATTATTTAAGTGTGTATAATTGTCAAGTCTACGAGATTTGGGTATTTGTGATGTCATTAACAGAGCTTTTCCCATAAAGCTTTGCAGGAAATCCCCAAATACCTGAACACATGTCAAGTGTAGTTGGACTTCGATTTGTAAGATTTCAAAGTTGAGTAAATAAGTTACCGAGGTACAATTTTAGTACCTCAAGTTATTTTAAGTCGAAATCAGTACATCGATACACAAGAAAATAAGTCTGACTGGACTTCTCCATTAACTAGTGGGGTCCATACCTATGTAACCTTCGTGATATCTACAAGATCCTTCGTGGTCGTCATGTTTCTTGAATGTTGATAGACAATATCTACATCTCCCATACTCCAGAATGGGTGTTGGTTTGTTGTTTCTTTCCCCCGTATTTCTACGGTCTTTTTGGTGTTTTCTTTCGTAGTGCTCCGTAGCCGCAGCTTTTCCATCAACTACATGTAAAAGAAGGTAAGTGCAAATTCACCACTTTAAAATGTTAAAAAACTGCAAAATATTTTTTTTTCTAATATGCACTTTTATTATCCTTTCTACATTGTCCCATTAAACTGTTAATGATTTTTCAAGTGTTGACTTTATTTAACGGTTGAAGTATTTGTAATTTTAAAACTATCACGGGTTATTCTTTTCTTGGGGGGGGGGGGGGTTCAAAGGTAGAATCATGTTAACTTCGGCCTGATGTCAAACTCATTCTCGTCTGAGCGGTTGTGAGAGACACCAAATTGCAATTGATATAAAAAAAATACTCCACTGTGACAATATTTTGCTCCTTAAAACACACGTCAAGTTTGACGATATCAGTACATACCATAGGACTTCCCCTTTTGGTTTGAAATCCGTAAGCTGTCCATCATCCGAAACATTGAAGCACGCTGTAAGAAAATAAAGTATGTAGAGTTTAATATCGCATTCTTATATCAGAGACAGACATTTGATGGATAGACTTATGTACTCCGTATCCACTTGCATCTATATAACTACGTGTGATAACAATCATGTAAATATACCCGTCTCTTTCTACGTCTCCACCTATACTTATACTTTGCCACATAATAAAAAATAGCTGTTGCAACATAACTATCACAAAATGAATATGCACATAAGTAACTTATGAATATAACATATAGAACTATAATTATAGTCTGTAGGGTACGCTATGATGGGGCGTCTACACACATATCGGGCAACCCCTCCCACTCCTGGAGAGAGGAAGCCGGTGAGGGCGGAACGACACGACGTAAACAGTCGACGTCTAAGCACAGTATAACATAACACAATCTGATTGAAATCTCATGTGTTGAAAGCGGCTAGATGTCTGTATTTACCTCTGTTTCCATCGAGTTGTAACGTTTGTTTTGTTAGGGGTGATCGCCGGTGCGGGTGCGGGAAGGCGGCGATCTCCCAAAACAAAAGAAACGTCTCAACATGATGGAAATAGAGGTAAATAAAGACATCTAGCCACTTTCACCACATCAGATTTTAATCAGATTGAACATAACAGTGGCAGAATTTGTCAACAGCCATGGATTTGATTCAAACCGAACTATTTCCTTGGCCCTCAACCACCACATCTATATGACCATGATCATAATTTCATTTTTTTTATCTGTACACGCTTCACTTGTCTTATGTGTATCTATTGAAATAAATAATTCAAATGAAGACATCAACATAGACACTTGATCCTTGGAGTATAATTACTTCAAGCTTGATCACTGACTTTCGGAGGGGGGGGGGTGTATACAGGACGATAGAGAACGAGATGTACAATTTATTCTGCGCGAGTCTAGAGGCTATGCGATGGTTTTTGATTCCTCTTCCAACTTTGGCAATGATCGCTAGCTTCATTTGAACTACGGAAAGCAAACGACTAGATTCTAGTCTAACTCAGCGTATTTGTACTCGGCACATCTGGAAAATTAACTACAGTCCCGATCCCCTCCACAGTCTGAAAGATGCCTCATACATCGTTCAACCCATCTCATGATCACCCGAGCGACACGACATGTCTTACAGTCGAGTCATCCCCTCCATTGTCCATGGACAGTGCTTTAACTTGTGACATGCGTTCATCAATGTATTAAACAAACGTGAACAGTTAGTCTGAGATCTAGAGAGAACAAACAAGCAACTTAACTTACTTCGCGCTGTCTTCTATTATGTCGTTCCCTTCTCACATAGACAACATTCGCTATATTGATCAGCTTAGACTTGAAGGCCAGGAAATCATTGACGGAAGTCGATTTCGTCGTAACTTCAATACCTGGACTCTCATATCGATTGGTAAATCGTAGTTTGGCTTTAGTGTTGTATTTGCTGCATAAAGGCTTGATGTGTGTACCACCCTTTCCCACGACTAGACCAATATAATAATAACCGTTGAGATTCTCAATCTCAAACTTGCCATTGACGTGCTGTGGATCAACCCTCGCCTCCGCCACTGCATTGTTTTGAAATCGTGTGTAATTTTGTTGCAAAAGCGCTTTCAAGCAGATCAGGAAATTGGGAGAGAGTTTCGTACTCGATCCATTCGTACTATCGATGATACACTTGTCGAACACTCGCTCAATAAGGTGGAGGAAAGGTTTGAAATCATTGCGTATTCTGGTCCAACTTTTCAGCTGTTCAAACGTCCAATCTTTTAACGCGGGTAAATCTTCGGTTGTCATGTCTACTTCTCTGTTGTTGTTTTTGTCTGTATTGTAAATAGAATGGGTTTTCACGGTATTACAGACATTGAAAAGACGTTGAAAATTTCGAAAAGAAATTTAACAGAAAGAAATATATAATGTCATGCCATATCTATCACACGGGCTTCAAAACATATGCGCGCCAGCTGACACAAAGAATGAGAGACACAGACGGACAGACTGACAGACATTGGGCTCCACAAATACATGCGCGCCAGCTCACAGACAGACAGACAGACAGACAGACAGACAGACAGACAGACAGACAGACAGACAGACAGACAGACGCAAACGGACGGTAATTTAGGAATTGCCCTCTGGAACTCAGTGGATCCAAATTACTAGCACAAAATACCAAAATATTTACCTCGACAGCTGCATACTTCCTTACCAAACGCATGTGCACAGCAAGCTGGTAGTAGTCCCACTTTCCTAAGTTGATTGGTAGCGAATTGGTAACTACTTCGCCATTTGGTATCATGAAACATGCATACATAACCACCAAGGTGACCAGCTTTCTCCGAGTCGACGTCCATTTCTCGAGATTCTTGACTGTGATTGTGCGGTCCGCCTGTGTTCTCTATCGACATTATTGGTGCACTGCTCATATTGCCGAGCATCGATCGTTATTTATTGGTATGAACTTGCTTACTCGACAGGGTTTGAAACTGCTGTAGTCATCACCTTACTTCCGTATTTTGTTGCTAAATTTAAATCACGAAAGATGACGTAGTTTGCTAAATATAGACCATACACGTAGCGGCAAGTTTGTGAGCACCGATTATTCGAAATGCTCTAAAATCTACAAAATCGCAACCTACAATTATAAAAATTAATTTTAATTATTGCACAACAGGTTTAGAAAGAAGAAAAATTATCTAAAAATATATAAACCACTTTATTCTGTTTCCTCGTATTTTTGACGAACCCACGAGTCAAAAATTACTCACTATAGATCACGGGAGAAAATGGCTGCCTCCACTCAAGGAATGCGTTATGTTTCGGTAGGATTTCATCAGCTTATTTTACCTTATTTTTTTCTCTGTTTCATGTTGATATATTGACAAAGTGAGCGATGAAGTACTGATATAGGGTGATATATAATATCGACACACACGTTTGTCGGACATGTGCCGCGTGTCGTGTGGGACTGCGAAGGCTGGTCACAAACGGTCTAAATTATCAAGTTCTGCGACGACGTATCACTTCAAGTTTACTTACTTAGGTTTACTTACTTAGGTTGTATACTGGGCGCAGGCCTCTAGGCCTCTATGTCCAGATCTGGTTGTTGAAGTCCTGGTATTCCAATTGTACTTGTAGTGATTTTCTCTTTGTAATCATACTTGATTTCCTGGGTAGACCAGAACTTATCCAGGCGCTGTTCAAATGAGTGTACAGAGGGTGCGGTCACAACATGATTTGGCAGGGAATTCCATTTAGTTACAATTCGATTTGTGAAATAAAATTTTCGGACATCAACCGGTAACAAGTAAATTTTTTATTAAGCGTACAGTACATTTCTTGGTAGGAAACAGTGAAAACCGGTCTTTGATAAAGAATAGACCGTACACGGTATACGAAACGTATAATTGTACGGCTCTTCCGAATCCAAGCCAAGTCGCTTGTATTTGTAAACATGAGCCGATGAAATTTCAAAGATCATTTGAAAAGCCAGCGATACTTGTACTTCTTGTGATCACCTTAAAAACACATTGAACACATCTACTGTGGAACTAAATCTGATTATCTGTCCATAGTTTGCATCCTGACATTGATGCTACACAAAATGATTGCGTCTGTAAATTCACGGTTATCTAAATTTATCCAAATCTAATTATTTGCTTTTTTCTTCTCTATCATCCATACAGTGATACAGATACCATTTTCAAACCGTTGTATTAGTATAAATATAAGACGTCGAAGTTGTTGGTTTCCAGAATGACCAGTGCGAGAATGATGGGCAACCGACTTTCATACACTAACAAAATGATCTTAGCACCCATGGTTAGGATTGGCACATTGCCTACAAGACTGCTGGCTCTTGACTATGGTGCAGATATAGTTTACTGTGAGGTAAGGGGTTACCTCATTCGTGAAATTTTAGTGTCTTGTGTTTTAAAGACAAGTGCGATAAATTTCTCTCATTTTTTCTGACACCTATTTTGCTACACCCAAATCCACCAGTATAATATATTTGACTATGCGAACACGAGTCCCAATTGTGAACTGTTATGTGGATGTCTTTGTCACCAAAGATGTTTGTAACATAGGTTGTTGGTAGAGATAAGAACATTCGGTCAAAATGTTTAATCTGTGTGACAGAAAGATTTACAGACAATATTGCATCTCACAACATGATGTACACATGTACATAGTACAAGACCACCAGGCTGTTTTGTGTACATTCATTCAAACCATTTAATATCCAAAATGATAAATATATCATGACAAAAATGGAAATTGTGTTACTTGGTACATGTACAAAAAATGTATGGATAAACTGATGAAAATAACAAGGATCATTTACTTTAAGATATAACCAAGAAAAAGAAAAAAACCAAAAAAAACCGAGATTATTCTCAGTACCAAAGTGTTAAATTAAATTAGATAAAAGTATGATTTACTCTGACATGATTTTACAGTGGTCAATTTCACATGTCCAATAATAAAACAGTTGTACTTTATGATGAATTTTAACCACAAAAATGTTGTTATTTCTCCATAGGAACTCATCGACTTCAAAATGCTGAAATGCAAGAGAGTTGAAAATGGTGAGAACATTTTTTAAAAGTCATTTGAGAAATGTTTAATCCATTGTATCTGAAATTTGTTAACTCGTGATGCATTACTAAATTTCCCTGACATGAAATGTAATAATGAAATGTTCAGAGGCCAACCTGACAAAGGTAATCCTAGAGGCCATCCTGATAAACTAATCCTAGAAGCTATCCTGACAAACTACTAGAGGCCACCCTGACAAACTATTCCTTTAGTGCACAAGAACAGATATAATTTATACAGGGTTCGCACGGTCCTGGAAAACCCTGGAAAACCCTGGAATTTCAAACCCTCCCTGGAAAGCCCTGGAAAACCCTGGAAAAATGCGCCCTACCCCTGGAAACCCCTGGAAAATGATCATGTTCAATCGATCGATTAATATTGACGATCGTCATGTCTGTGCTCGAGCCACCCATTCATATGATTCTGAATCTCGTAAATGTGAAATCGCGAAAATATTTTCAAAGTCTTTCGCCACGCTGGGTGATGAATCAAAATTCACGCCGATTGAACCCAGACAGTCAAGCGATCGTTCCACGAGACACTTTGCCCCACAGACCGTGCCTATTTAGTTGAATGGGCGCCGCAGTGTTTCTTTCGATCTTGCATACTATACTGTATACATGTTGTATATTGCCACTCCATACATCTCCCAGTCGTCATTTCAGGGACATGATATTGTAACAGTCCCGGCCGGGGTAACATGTACAGTAGGTCTGTTAACAAGATTATCGTAACACTGTAGCGAGTATCAAAGCATCATCAACCTTGATTAGAAATTGTTACAAGTTCGGCGCACGAGTCGACTGATACTACAATCTAGGGATAGGGCCTAGGGAAGTGCAAGTTGAATTTCCGGGTTGTGGAAGTACGGTTGTGACTTTTATTTCGTCGATAAATGGGTATTTGTGTTACATGTTCTAAAAGAATAAACTACTGTTTTATGTTGTCGGTACAGTAACATTCGTCAATGGTCAAGTTGAGTTGAAATCGCGATGTTCCGCAACTCATGGCATCCGTACATAAACATCGAGACGCAAACGATGAATGTATTCAGTTATTCATAGCTCGAAATTTCGTTACGTAAATGACGTTTTTATTCAAAATTTTGAAGAAAAAAATTATTTTAGGTGGCTTATAAATCTAGTAACATCAAACCATACAATAACGAGGACAAACGTTAGTTTTTGATTTATTTTTCTGGATATGTCTGAATTAGACTGACGAATGCTGCGACTCAATCTTACACGATCAATGCACCAACTTGACGAAACGGCTACTTAGGGGGTAGGGCAGAGGTTTCTCCGTTAATCTTAGCGTGTAAACGTGGTTTTGAAACCAATATCTTGCATAGTGTCGATTGTCTTTAAAATGTTTTGTGACATATGGGAACTGTTGTTGATTTTTCTCGTCCACATCAGACAATAAGATGTCATTCAAAAAATATACTTTAGTGTCAACACCCCTGGAAAATGGCCAAAATCAATATGAATACCCCTGGAAAACTGACGAAACACCCCTGGAAAGTCCTGGAATTTTGTTTTGCTTTAAGTGTACGAACCCTGTTATAACCTAATGCATTTTTCCCTTCAAATTCGGCAATGCAGATCAGGAACAATCTCCCCACAGATGCAATCAGTCAAAATCCACAAACACGTGTAAACCAGCTGTGAAGGACTGGGTTGTCATAATCTTTCAGACCTCTGTACATTTATATACATGTGTATTCATTAGTACTCTTGTACTCATGTACAATAGTATGATACTCAGACTGATCAGGATTCACAGTTTTGGACAGAAAGACGAATTCAGTGTGTGGCTTTTTGACAATGCGAAACTCTTCAATGCAAACAAACTTCCATTTTAATAATCAAAATCTGTGTAGCAGAAGTTTGATACATATTTCCAAGTGATGAATAAATGAGAGGTAATTAAAGTTTTAGGCTTATGTGTCATAATGCATGTTATCTCCTTTCATTACAGAATCACTGGGGACTATTGACTATGTCTTGGAATGTGGTCGTCCAGTGTTCAGGACTTGTAAAAGAGAGACAGACAGGCTGGTATTTCAGATGGGTACAGCTGATGCAGATAGAGCAGTGCAAGTTGCTAAACTTGTGTATGTATTTCCTGTTTATTAATATCAATATAAAGTATATATTTTAAGTAAGTACGGGTAATAATAGTATTTTTCATTAATATTGAAAAGTTGTATTAACAAAAGGCATTTACTTTAATTGAAAAATGAGAATATAACATAAAACAATTAAATATATGCAATAGCTAATAATATAGTACCTAAAGTACATGTTTACAATAAATGAAAGCCTGTTTCTGGTGAGGACCATGGATATAGCCCACTAGGGACTAATCTAGTCCAAGATCCTGACTAATAAATGATAGCATATTCCTGGTGAGGATCCCGGACCATGGATATAGTCCACTATGTTCTAATCTATAGTCCATGACCCTGACTAATCAATGAAATTATACATAGAATAACAGCGTACACATATCAAAACAGATGTGAACAATTAATTGTGTAACTTGCAAATCAGAAAGACATGTAGTTGCTCACAATTCAATTCATTGTAATATATTAGTGTTTTTGCTAAGGTAGGGGAACCTCGGTAACAGAAAGGGGGAAATAGGGTAAAGTTGGCATAGTTTCCAATACATTGTACCATCATTTTGGTGAGGAACCTCAGTAAAATGAAAGGGGAACTCGGATAGATTTTACCTGTTTATTGTAAATTGATGTAAACGTCAAAGGGCACACCCAGTTTCTGATGATCAATCAGTGGGAGTATCCAGAAACTTGAAGTACATTGTATCATTTAAATAAAATTGATTGTACTGCATGATGCTATCCCCTTTATCAAATTATACACACTACTTTGATGTTGATTTTTAAACCCCAACACACAGTCAAATGGTAAACCACAATAAAGGTTATCTACATCATATCTTGAATTTTCACTTGTGTTTCTTTTATATTTGTAGAGAAAATGATGTTGCTGGTATTGATGTAAATATGGGCTGTCCAAAAGAGTTTTCTGTTAAGGTTAGTATTGTCATTAGATTTCTCTTCTGACCTTCCTAGAAAACCCCCAACCTTTTCTATCATTTTGTCGTTGTGTATACATACATACATGTACAGCTGCAGGTTCATCATTTGGGTTAATATTCTGAACTCTTTATCAATTTGGGTCATCCTAATGTTAAATGTACAAAGGCAGAGAATGTTCAACTAAAGAAAACAAAAGTTTGTCAGTGAAATTATTTGTATTTTGGGGCTTCAGTGTGCTGTCACAGTATTGTATTGGAACTTTGGAAAGCAATTGAGAACTTTTTGTAAATATTCTTGTGTTTTGGTGACATTTTGTAGGGTGGCATGGGAGCAGCATTGTTAACAAAACCTGACAAAATAAGGGAAGTAAGTATGAAATTTCATTATTTGTTTGTTGTTTTGTAAATTTTAGGTGATATTATAATAGAAAATGTAAGGGAAATGTAGTGGAGCAGTTTCTTTATTGTTTGATGACGTGTGATGTCAATAAAAAGAACGGACATAATGTATTCCTTGAAAATTGAGTGCATGTGTTTGCTAACTGCTAGCTTGACAAGTTATGATTTGATTGACTATTTTGCAATGTAAGTAGTTATAGTTATAATTACATGCCATAAATGTTTATTTTTATTTATATACCATTGTTTACTTGCATCAATGGGCACACTATTAATTGGTATTTGCATTGCAGTGCAATACTAGAAATAATATATTGCATACCTGTATGCAGATGAGTGCATGATTTGTCTGTGTGCACAAAATCAAGAACACAAAGCATATGTTTTGTTTTTTATTGTTTTGTTTTTTTGCAAAACGTGCTGTTTTAAAATAAACTTGTAATAATGAAAGAACCCTGTGATTTGTAAGTGCCAGTGTGGGTACAAGTGAAAGAGTACTTCATAATATTAGCACTATTTCATTTTTATTTTATTGCCTTTTCAGATTTTAACAAGTCTGGTGAAAGCTGTTTCTAAGCCTGTTACATGTAAAGTGAGAATTCTTCCAAAGGTAATGTGAAGCATAAGAACATTGATTTATCACTTCAAATAATAGTTTCCTCAACATGAAGTATTAGAGAAATTAATGATGAGAAATTCTGCCAGTATTCAATTGCAAAGTTCTTTATTTAGTTGAACAATTACATTGTCTAGTATGACAGCCAACAGTACATGTATTTAACCTTGTGGTGTACCAGTGAAAATCATAGCAAGAAACAGAAGACATACATAGATATAGAGAAAAAAATACAAAACTGTGGTCTAGTCATACAAGTATATATCTTCTCTCAGTGCCCACTATAGTAGTGTGACACAAATTATTCATAGCTTTCATTTGTTTCACTCCAAAAACTTTGGAGCTAGCTGGAACTGTGTGTCACCTGGTAAAATTATGATATATTCCAGACATCTCGTATACACCTAATAGAAGTTTTCTGAACACAACAAAACTGCTCATATCTTGTCTTATATCCTTTAATATTTCTTGTAGCTTGAAGACACCATAGCATTGGCGAAAGTGATTGAAAGCACTGGAGTAGTAGCATTAGCTGTCCATGGTAGACTTAGAGAAGATCGACCTCGTCATAGTGTTAACATTGATGCTATCAAAGCTGTAGCAGAGTCTGTCTCTATCCCTGTTATAGCAAAGTATGTAATAATACACCCTGCACTTCAGAACCATGTCTGATAAGTCACAGGCCAATTATTGGAAAAACAAAAGATTGTACAGTTTAGCCACTAGGGGCACTGTTCCACTGTGACAAAAGATTTTGATCAAAGGTGTGGGCCTGAATTGTTTAGCACTTTGGCATACAGTACTTCCAAAAATTATTCTCTCCCACCATTTCATGGCTAATGTAGAGAACATGCTTGGCTAATTTAAGAAGTTTTGTATCTGTATTTATGTTCAATGCTTTTGTTATTGTATATTTGTATGTTTTAAGATGATGCTTTTTTAACAACTTTTTATTTCCTATTTTTATTTTCAGTGGTGGTTCTGATGACCATATCAAGTCATATGAAGATATTGAAAAGTTTAGGAAATTAACTGGAACCTCATCGGTAATGATAGCCAGGGAAGCACAATGGAATCCTTCTATCTTTAGAAAAGAAGGAATGTTACCAGAAGATGAAGTCTGTAAGGCCTATCTCAAATATGTAAGTCTAAATATATACATGTGGTATTCTTACAGATGCATGCTCATGAATCTCCTTTGTAGAAGTTTTTGTTGACTTAATTCTGTTCTGTGTCCAGAGCTGATGGTGCTCCATCAACAGAGCTGATGGTGGTCTGTTAACAGATCTGATGGTGTTCCATCAACAGATCTAATGGTGGTCTGTTAACAGATCTGATGGTGGTCTGTCAACAGATCTAATGGTGGTCTGTCAACAGATCTGATGGTGTTCCATCAACACATCTAATTGTGGCCTGTTATAACAGGGTTGATGGTGTTCCATCAACAGATCTGATGGTGGTCTGTTAACAGATCTGATGGTGGTCCATCAACAGATCTGATGGTGGTCTGTCAACAGATCTGATGTTGGTCTGATAACAGAACAAAAAGCTATTTTCTAGGTCATACTTCATTCCCAGATGAAAGGGCTGTCAGTCGTGGAAATATTGGAAGTCTCTGATATTTTATTGCACTGTTGATTTATGAAATTAACTTTTGTTGAAAAGCTAGTCAGAACTGTTAGAAACATTTCCTGTTAAATTTACCAGTTTCCATCTGTGTTTACAGACAGTATTATGTATTTTTAAACATAATTTCTTTTAATGCTTACCACTAACATCTTTTCACAGGCCATAGATTATGATAATCCATTCCCTAACAACAAATACTGTCTACAACAAATCATGCATGAGAAAATGGAGACACCAAAAGGTCAAGCTTTGCTTCATTCGGAATGTTATGAAGATATCTGGTAAGTTATGTAATTAAAGTTAACATGTCCCATGTTTAGGGTCTAGAGCTAGCATCTCTTGCGAGAAATCTCAAGTAATAAAAAATAGAAGTTCATCCTGTTTAATGAAAAAGTAAGAAAATGTAGAACTCAGCATGTTGATCTGCAATATGCTTTTAGTATGAATATTTGGTTAACTCCATAAAAGAGTGGTTATATTTCTACAACAGTTTGTGTATTTGTTTGGTATATCCAAAAACACATGTTTATGGATATAGCACTTTGTTGGAGGATTGCCTATGAGACAAGGTGGATATCTGATTTTGGAGCTGGCTTTTAATGAAGATATTTATGAAACTAAAACCTTGCTAGCATCAACCATTGACATCCAAGGGCTAGCATCAACCATTGACCTCCAAGGGCACCCCCTTCTTTGGTTTTGGTTTTGTATGTAGTAAATAGTGTATAGGGAAAACTGCCAAGTATAACCGGTAGTGGAGGTACGTTTATGCACTCAACTCGGTGTCATCTACTTTCATGGTATGTAAATAACAAGGTATATTTTGGTCATGTCTCTACAGTGCAATCTGGGAAATGGATGGTTATCTACAAGAAGTAAAATCCATGAGAACAAGAACCATGGAGTATTTGCTCAACCAGAGAGGACCTTACCAAAATGATTTCAGTGTTGTACGGAAGAGAAAACTCGATGATGATTCAACTGTGACAGAAATGCACATATCATTTGTCAAGTAAGTCAGAGTACAGTATATCTTAATTCTCTTTTAAAATGATCGTGTTGTAAGTTTGTGGTCTGTACATAAAGCTCAAAAACTTGATGATAGCACATGCTATCATCAATCATTTTAAAGGTGAACAGTTAGCCACCAAGACTAGCAGGAGCAACATGCTGAAATGTGCACACACATGTACTTTGATACTATAGTGTAAGCACTAACAGTACATGTAGCTGTAATAAGTTTTCCCTGCAAATGAAGAAAGATATTTCAGTGACTTTCTTTATTTCCAATATGAAACCTGCTGAGATGCGGAACTATTAGGACTTCACAATTATTTATGGTCAGTTACTACATATCTTATGTTCATATTTTGTTTTAAGATATTCAGAATAGTTTTTTTTTCAAACAGTGTTCCTTTCACTAAATGATAAATCTTTAAAGTCATTGTTGATTTTATTTCAGAAAAGACTACTGGCCTGAAAAGACACCAAAGAGTTATTTGGTTGAGTGGTGTAGAAGACAAGACGTACCACCACCACGATATGAAATAGTAAGTTTTAATTACAACCCCCTTGTACTGTATGTATGGTTAAATGACCAATTAGGGTCAGTAATTTGTATCTTGAGACTGATTTGATTGAAATATGATGTAGGAATTAGATTTAGTTTATTTGCCTTTATTTCCTTTGCTGTTGTCGTTATGAGTTGATTGCCTCCTATGTTATTGTGTTACGCTGCTCTCACCAGCACACTCAAGGTGTTGACTGATGTGTGAGGGCGCACCCCATCGCAGACTTACAGACTACTTCTCCTTCTTCAAAGAGATGTTAACTCAGAATGGCAAAATGAAAAACTAAATACAATATACAAAGAAAGTAAAGTTACATGTAAAGGAAAGAAGTTTGGCTATATTTCTTCCATCAGATTTTAATCAAAATGAACCTAATCCTCAAGAAATCCACGTTGCATAAAATAAACCGCAACAACTTGAAATTTCAATGCTGTGTTTTGTTTGTTGGAGTATGTGCATTTCATAGCACATCAACGTATTGCTAGAACTGTTGTAGACAGATTCCAGATGGTTGAAATCCAGGAAAAATGCTGTTTTATCATTGTATCATATCAAGTTTTTTTAAAATTGACAAGTGAATTTAGCGTTTTTGGCAGATGACACATACTGTTTGACATGTCAATTTGCAATGCATTTGTATATCTTGCAGTAATGTTAGTCCAACTATGCGTGGTTAGTGCACACAAGTTAGTCTTTAAGTTTATCCTAGGACTTGACAAATGCACTTGAATTCAAAATAGATGCAAGGGCAACCATAAGAAATGAATGTTTATTTTGATGCCATTCAAACCTGCATCTCTTTAATTCAAACTTATATCTTGTCATGCATTTAGCTAAAATAATGCAAAACAGCTGTAGTTTTGAGAGACTCTTCAAATATGTTCTCACAACCCAAACATTTTATCTATGTTTACAGGAAGAAAGGCCAAGAGATAGACACTTCAAGTCAATTTTAACAGTTAAAGGAGAGAAATATTCCTCCAGTTTCTGGTAAGTCTTGTGTTTTTCAGGTCTAGGTGAAATTGTATCTGTAGGAGACGAGTGTTGGGGAATATAGAATGATTTATAAAGCTAACAAACGTTGATGGCAAGTAAGGCAAAAAAAAGGGGGGGAAAGTATCATTTCTGGTCAGGACATTCCGTCTAAAGTGGTGCGACGATGCACTTTTTTTTTTTTTTTTAATTTACAACAAACCTGTCACTCATAATCAATCTACAATTTATGGCAGTCACTGTTCTTTTTAGAACAAAAAGCTATTTTCTAGGTCATACTTCATTCCCAGAGTCACCAAGACCACAAACTGGCTAACTTTATTTTTAGGTCCTGTTTCTGCCATGATAGTTTTTAAATTTTATAAACCAATAACATAAATAGTGCCAAAGTTTAAAAAAAAAAATATTTTGTAATCTTTAGGCATTCCAAAACAGTTTGTACACAAATAAACAGTCACATAGTTCATAGGGAAAGAAAATAGCGTGAAAATAAGACCGCTGTAATGATGTTGTGTATGGTAGTTTGAATTGCCCACATTTAATATAGATTTCCCACAATGCCCTTTATTACCCCTGTGGGGTGTTCAACTGGATATGGCACCAGCTTATGAAAATTTGGCACGTATCAAGTCACATGACAACATTCATTTCAGTATTAACATCAATTTCATTCTGCTGGTGAAAGTTTCAAAAATTCTGTTCTCTATTTCAGGGAAAAGAGTAAACGATTTGCTGAACAGTCAGCTGCAATAGTATGTCTGCACTGTCTAGGAGAGTATGATGGGAGGAAAGAAGACAGTCAAGAACAAGGTGAACATAGACGAAAGAGACTTAAGCCCTTACCTGTGAATGATGGGAAAGACGTTAATACTCAGGAATGTGGTGAAATTGACAGTGTTGACCACACTGATCATAATGGAGGTGTTGATAAACAGAACACAGATGTGAATAGCTCTGCAATCTTGGATGTAAACTCAGAGCGTGATATTAATAACACAGCATTCCAACAAAGTCATCTGATAACATCATCTAACTCTGATGCCCATCAGTTAAGATGATACAATGCAACTTATCCAAACACATTTGTACACTACCTCAGGGTTCCATGATATGAAAACCAAGCAAGTGACTAGGAAGCAATGTTTGAGAAGCGCTCAAACGAAACTTATTTTCTGAGCAGAAATTTGAATGATTTATGAAAGACTTTTTCCCCAAAGTGAAGTCTAGCATCATGCCATTGAGCCAAATTTAGCATGGTGTTAGATCTCAGGGTGGGTAAAAACTGAGTAACTGCGATAGTATGTTTAAGCAATAAACCACCCCTGGGGATGGTATACCAAGAGGTTTTGACCAGTGAACGAAATATATGCACGAGCGATAGCGAGTGCATATATTGAGTTCACTGGTCAAAACCGAGTGGTATACCTTCCCCAGGGGGTGGTTTATCGCTATTATATTATACCAGTATATTGAAAGTATCGGAAACAAGATAAGAACTAACGTTTTCTCGTTTCATATGCGCCCCTGTGACTAATTTGCATAACAATTGAATAACGCTGCTTTCAAGACAGCTGATCTTGGCCTCAACGTGAACGTCGTGCAGTGACTGGATTTATTTTATCTGCGAATCGTTTCTAGGGATAATCTGTACATTGATCGGCTCATTAAAAGTGGACAGTGATGAATAAACAACCTGTTTGACTCAAGGTATAAACTTGAAGTGGTTTATTAAATACAGCATGCTTCGATCGTTCCCGGCCGAATTCGCGACTCGGAGAAGTGATAGACAGGTTGATATTTACAATGTATTTATATTACTGGAAGTTACGTCAGTAGATTTTCGGGTTTGAGGATTTCCCTCTCGGATTGATGACTGATACTCTAGGACAGGATCCCAGACAAATTTCTATTTAGATTAATGGTAAGTCGGCCAGTGTAAGCTCTTTCACTTGCTTCATTTTTATGACAGGACAGGGCAGCTCACCAATGTTTCCACCCCAGCTAGCCGCGCCGAGGCTGGGACCGATTTCGTGCATGCCTTGACCTTAGTACATGTAGTAGACGATGATTTGAACAAATACGCGATGACTTGGTTGCTTTCGAAATTTCCTTCAATAATTTCTCAAAATATTGTCTCATTGAGAGAAAACCCTCCTCTGTCTGACAATTCGAAGAGTTCACTATCAGTATCACAGCGAACTACAACTCAACGCTCGACCGTAGCCAAAACAAACAAAATTTGGACGTGTGCCAGCAGTGCATTATCACTCGTTTTAGACGCACTAGTTCGATGTCTAGACCAATCAGATCCCCCGATTTCAACCATCAATATACTGGTATAATATAATTGTCAGTAAACAAAAAGCAATTCATCCAGACTTATGCATTGGATCGCTGCTGAACTTAAACAACATTCAGCAATTATGGACAGGCCACAGGTAATCCTTGATATGGAGAACATAAATTACTGAAGTCAGCAGTGAAAATACCTGAATGATAAACCTCTTCCAAACACAATATAAGCAGTGTAGTTGAAGTGGTTACATATGACACAATGTAGATTCCTGCTAAGAGATGTGATGTTGTTTTGCAGTCATGATCAGCCTTCTCTTAAGAGGGGGTAAGGCCGATGACGGCATCATGGCACCCACTGCATGAAATTGTTGTGTTTCCTATTCCGTATACATGACAGTTAAGTAACACTACAAAATTGTAGCGAATCCAGTGACAACGGAATTGCTGCAATTCTGGATGTGCTACGAAACCAGAAACACCACCCTTTAATGCAGTGACCTGCAGCATGGTGTATTTTACAGACTGATATAATTTTAATCAAAATACAAGCCAGTTTCATGAAGTTAGTGATAATGTTGATATACATGAATGTATTATCCAATTATGTGTATTTCTTTGGCAAAAAAGTTTGATAACTTTTTCATATGGCTAAATTTCAAGAAACTGTAACTTTTATGAAATCAATCCCAGAGAAGCTACTGAGTTTGTATCACCTTGTCATATTTATAACAATGGTTTTTTCAAAGTAAAGCTTAACTTTGTAAGAGTAGAAACATATTAGTTATATAGTTCAAGTACAAATGTGGTCTGTTTTATTTGGGAATGAGTGTCAAGAGAAACAATGTGTTCTAACATTCAAATGCCAATTTATGACATTAGGATACATGAAAACATAAACTAGTTAATGCTTATTGCCTAGCCAATGAGGGCTCTAACAGATATCTATTACCCTGATGGCTTTTTATGTAGGAACCATTTCTCGAGGATGAAAGCCAAGCTGAGCAACAATTTCCGAAGGCTGAAAGTCAAGTCAAATAGTTGCTACATAACAGCATGAGGAGTAGTATGACGATTACTAGTGCCCGAATAAGGCAAGGCGATAAGTGTTTTATAACACATCACATTCTCAGACATATATTCTTTCCATAGTCAAAGCAAATCACAGTAGGACGTCATGCTATGAATAGGGTCTGCTGTATTCAAATTAGGGTCATTATGGGTCATTAGTCCATACCACATGACACAATCCAAACCAATCACTGAAGGCTGCCTGAAAACGATTTGTTATAAATCATATTATTGGGCACCGTATCAAGTTTACAGGTACTTTTGTTGAACGTCATATGATAAAACACTGATAATTTGATTATGGTTGCGGTTTTAATTTTCTGATTCTACTTTGATTTGGAAAGGAAATTTTCAAAGTTATTTTTTATGAGAATCCTAGTATATATTAACTAAGTGATGACGAGGAAGGAGCATGTTATCGATACCCTTTGTAATATTCTTAATTTAATCTCAAAGTCATCATTGTTGAGATATGCTGTATTTCCATTAACCTTAAAAAAATTGTGTGGTTTGGTTACTAGGGTGCTATATTCTACAACATATTTTGGTCATCTTTGATGTGATCTATCAATGAAGACCACATTCGTAATACTTGTTTTCAACTTTTCTGTGAAATAATAGCTATAAAATATAGCGTTTATCAGGTGCTGGCAGAATAAAATGTGTAGAGCATCCAAAATATTTGGTGTCTGACTCTTTTACAGTAGAGAAGGGTGTTGAAAAAACCCACGAGGTCTCTTTGTAATGATGGCACAACATGTTCCAACAGTCTGAAAATTTACTCGAGCTTGTAAGATGTGGAATTTCAGAAAATGACCAAAATGGGTCACAAAACAAATGATAAAGATGGTGAAACTAGACTTGTAGGTAATACGGACAGATTGTCTGATGATGTTGAAATTTATTCCTGTTTATATATTTCCAATTTTATATGTCATTGATTTTTGTGTAACTTTGTATCAATGAATCTTGTACTGCAATTGTATATGTTATTAGCTTTACACCTTTGAGGTAATTGCCTCAGCATTGCTTTTGCAAGAGATGGAGAGGTGTGAAGCTACGGTGTTTACTTCCCACTTTACCTCGCCCTAGTGTACGGTAGGTCTCTCTTTGGGGCATTGATGAATTCCATAGCTCTGTTTTTAAAAAAAGATAACGCAATATATAGGATTGAGGGGAAATGATTTTTCTAAGTATGGGAAATACTACGATGAAAGTGGTCTCCCTTATTACCTGTAACAAACACAGAATCCCAATTCATGAATATGTATGTGTTCATCATGGTAGAATATTTCATTGGCTTGCATCATCCAATTTCATGTAGTTCCAGGCTATGACAGAGGATGAAATCCAAGAACAATTCTAGAGGTCCGTTGATCTAGTTGGTATGATGCTTCCTTCGGGAGGAAGATGTCCCGGGTTCAAATCTCGGACGGGCCCCTACCCTTTTACATTTAGGTCCTCGTAGTTAGTTACTTTTTGTTTTGTTTTTGCAGGTACTGTAGTTGCAAGACATTTTACTGAAGACAGTACGACTAGATTTAGAACTCTAGTCTGAAACGTGCGACGTATTGTAGCATATAGCGTGTTTTGGAATTAGGAAACCAATCTGATTAAAATCTGACGTGGTGAATACGGCTCGATTTCTTTATTTACATCTATTTCCGGCAATTAGTGTCGTTCATTTTCGATTTTGTTCTTCCGGTGTGATCGCCGCCTTCCGGTGTGATCACTCTCTGAACAACAAAATCGATAATACAGGTACTTGACACTAAACGAAGGAAATAGATGTAAATAAAGAGATCTAGCCGTATTCATTAGATCAGATTATAATCAGATTGCTGGGAACCAAGCTTCCATATTCGCCACGCAACCATCCTGGGGGTGGGACCCGGTGGTGGGATGGGGATACTCACCTAGCAAGGACATATATACAAATGTATGGCGGTTGTGATCCCGACTCATGTAGCCCTTTGATTCTTTGATTTTAAGCATCAAGTATTGTGGTTTTGACCCCGTCTTTGACACGTAGAACATTTAATACCATACTGGTGATTTTCACATTTTGGAGACTTTTGATTCCTATGTTCTGACAGAATGTACACATTTGACCATTAGTTTCTGGCTGAAATGTAGACGTCTCACCCCTAGTTTGTGGATTGTGTATAGCATTTGTATTGTAATTTGAATTCGCCATGGGTACACCTGGCCAAATCCCCCCCCCCCCCCCCCACCAACTATCACGTCACCTTTTTTTTAAAGTTGTGCAAAATGATGAACCCGCACCCGCAATAGTTATCATGCACTTAGGGGGCCTTCCGTCTCTAGATATTCTATAGTGGAAAATTATTTCACAACAGTTGCATCATTTTAATGCGAATAAAATATTTGGAAGTATTTTTTTGCATCCCCCAGTAAGGTCCGTTGGTCTAGTGGTATGATGCCCTCTTAGGGAGGGGGCGATCCCGGGTTCAATTCCCGGACGGGCTCATTACATTTTGAATTTTTTGGCAAAGATTTTGAGTTGAGTGCGAAGTACGAGTGTATTATATATTCAACTGTGTGAAATATCATATTGTTGCACAGATACAGCATCGCCCAATTCAAGCAAGAACAATTTGTTGTCGTCAAACTGAACATCTTTATTAGGAAATTCCGACTCAATTACAATACTTCCTTGTCTGTGATTACAATTACTGATATATATGTTATTGACTGTTTATGACGGCTCGACGACATACAAGAGTTTTGACGAAGATTAAAAACGGTATATTGAAAATGACCGCTTGGGGGCGCTATACTCGTTGCAGCAAGAAGTTATCAGTCCGGGTTTCAATATCTTACATCATAATAGTTGTAATAGAAGCAGTTTAAATAAAAAAGTAGTTTTTGGTTAACTTTAACAAGGCTCGTTGGTCTAGTTGGTATGATACCTGCTTTGGGAGTAGGTGATCCCGGGTTCGATCCCCGGACGGGCCCTTCAGTTTTTCATTTTGGGAATGAAAATTTGGCATTTTAGATAATGTGTATAGCCTCACTATACTATGTACGATATATCTGTACATGTATCAATAAAACTCATTTCTAATACTGTATGGAGGTCTAATATTGTCCAGTCTGATAAAATTATGATTGATCTTAAATTCCTCGAGTACAGTATAGGCATACAACAATATCCTTCTCCTCTCTCCTTAAGTTGTGCCCACATAATAACAATATATACGTAATAGATATACACTTCCGTAGCGATGGAATAGCCCCAAACTCGATTGACCTCGAACCCCTAGTTTCTGTAGTGATAAACATTATATAGTTTCTGTTAATATTTCCAGACCACCTTCTTGTAAGAACAGCAATATATTTATGGATGTATCTCCCCTAATACATCCATGATAAAAACTCACATATATTTCCTGTAATCAATGCCCATATGTGTTATTTTCTTTTCTTCTTCCTTTCTCCACTCGAAGCAAATTTCAAGTTCCAAATTTTTTCGAAGGTGCGGAGACATTCTTCATGGAGTTCACCACTTTCACTGAATTGTCCTTTCTGTTAGGTCAAACATGTGTGTTGACGACAGGTACAATAGTAGTTATAATTATGCAATATTGTTGTCTAAAAAGATGTGATATCTGACAGCTGTACGTGTGACAGTTGCATGGTGCATGTGGAAACAAGTAACACGTGCTTTCAACTCCAGAAGACCTAGCCAGGGCCTAGGGGTCGGATATAGATTGTCCTGGGTAATGTTTCTTTAGGAGCTTTAGCGGAGTATTTTATCTGAAATGATTATATCCTTTTATCCCGCATGATATAAACCAATTGTACTTGTCAGCAATTTAAATAAAAATGAGGCCATTCCGATCGAAAGTACTATAGGTTTACTTATCCTGAATAGAATAATGTCGATCAAGAAAATATTCCCGACTGTTATACAGCTGAGTCATTGATTTCGAATTAATTGCAATCAGAATTTCCCGAAGTAGTTTTTATCTACATCACTTTTGTGTCAATGGTCCATTTTCAAAACTGTAATTGTGCAGCAGGAGTGACAAATTTGAAAGCCGATGTAGTCCATGGAATGACTTCACGATTGACAGTTTGGCACTATCGTGCACATCAAAGATGTAATCATGCAGGAATTCGCAAAATGTCAATAGTATGGCAATCCGTTCAGGCTAAAAGTAGTTTCTTTCGGTGTTACAGACTAAAGTGAAAGTATTCTTTTTAAATCGAGATTTTCAACCGTGGGAAAACTGTCTATCGTGCTGATTTGTAGACTTCCATCGATTTTTAAATGTGAATTGTGATGTATAATCTCTGGTCTGCAGGATAGGCATTTTGATTTTCAAGCATGCCAAATATGTTTATCGCGGAGTCATTTCTGGGCTATGTAAGGCATTTCGGGCTGCGAGATACACATTTTTAGCTTTCAATCCTGGTAAAAAATCTATCGTGAAATGATTTCTATAGATACACTCCATATCAGTGATTTTCAGAAATGCCAATCATGACACAAGATTACATTGTTGATCTTCACGATAGACACATTTAAAAAAAATCACCAGTACTTTTTCGTCTTTATGGTAGACATTTTTAATTTCACTTTTGACACATTCTAGATTCAAAAGACCCGTGCCAAAAATGTGAAATTAATATGTCTTGTCCAAAGCTCACCCACAAAAACAAATAAACAAATTTTGACAAAAAACATTCAACAATCCAATAACATATTAAAGTAACATACAATTATTTGCCAAAGAATCAAGCGACTGGTGATGACATCAAATATGGCAGGCCATTGTGTTGCAATATTCAATAGAACACATTTTCATGCACACAATCAAATCGTATTCATAAAAATTCATGCTTTCATTTGTAACATTCGTGTTCTTAAAACCGATCCCAATTTTAATAAGATGTAAAACTCAATGTTTATATTAGTAAATTAAAATTTCATTTTGCCACTCATTAACTTCTATTACATGTATTTTTATGTTCGCCAATATTAAAATTTGCTTTCTAATTTTCAATATTGTTATTATTGATGAATTATTCTTGTATTCCGTAAATTACATTCTTTTTATAGTTGACCAATATATTTGATTGACATAAATTTCATATCCTCATATGGATGCAAGCTACAAATTAAATCACCTCTTTTCCAAGACCGCGTCGTTCATCAAAACGTACGCATGAGTATTGCCATTCAAGTAAAATGTATGTTGTGTTTGCAAATTTTCATTTGCATCTAATTTGCATTCAACATGTTGCAACTTCAAATGTATACATGTAAATCACGTGGTTTAGTAGCGAGATAAAATAATTTTAATAAAGCAAACATAATTGTGTTCTTTTTGCCTGAAATGATAAGTGAGTGAGTGATTGATTGATTGATTGATTGATTGATTGCGAAAACAATTTAGAGATGACGAGAACTTAGTTTTTAAAATGCGGAGTACACGTTCCTTTAAAAAAAAAATAAGTGAAAAAAACTCATAACATATGAAGATTATATGACAATTAAAAACATCTCCCAAACGACTGGTGCCAGTCTATGACGATAAGGAAAGTGTACAGAACTACGATTACTATCATCATCTCCACTCATGACGTATAGGGAAAGTCCTTATTCTAACACAGAAGTCTGTGCTACCCCCACTGGGTTCAAATAAACGTGATGACGTTGTCGCGTCCGCCCCCACATGATTTTAGTTTCAGACTGGAGATGTGGAGTTCGGTTAATGAGCAATTGTCTATAGAAACTAACCAATTGTAACTGCGTGTCAATTTGTGATGGATTACTACTGACAAGCGTCGTCATTTACCCTTCGCGCCCCCAGCGGGGGTAGCACAGATTTCTGTGCTAAGATAAGGACTTTCCCTATACGTGAATGGAGATGATGGTAGTAATCCTAACGCGTCATTTAGGAACTAGATTAACTAGATTTGACAGTAGTATGTAAACTTTGCTGGCGATAATTGTATTATTTTGTTTGATAGCATAAATTTCTCTTTTATTGACGTATCACCTGGTACCGTCTTTGTAATTCATTCGATTTAAGTTTTTCGATAGTGATGTGATGGCTTATTTAAATTGGGGTTAGTATTATATTACAGCGATTGTTTATGAATGGTCCTCGGTGTACACGTTCAGAGGATGGCTTAATAAATGGTATACGTCTGAAGGCGACATACGAGCTGCTGTCAGCAATAAAAAAACCTGGTTTGAATTTCATTGTCTTGCATCATAAAAATTGTAATGCATGTAATTTTATTGAAAACTCGTTTAAACAGTAACATATATGTATAAGAGTTAGATTCTAATTTAAGTCGTATCGTTCTTTTTTTTTAATTTGAAGTCTAAACTGTATGTTATCCTATCTTATGGGTTATGGCAAAAGAACTTGTCAAAACAAATATTATGTTACAAAAAGCACACAATAAAGGTAGAAAATCAGACAAGCAAACAAACTCACATACATACATACATACATACATACATACATACATACATACATACATACATACATACATGGATTTTTTTTCAAAGGTTGCTCATAAAGGTTCTTCCATTTCCACAAGCTGTCTTCTCTCTTTGAGAGGTAACATGTTATTTGTATGGCTATAGGACATGTACTTTCTTTCACAAGAAGTAAAGAGCGGATAAACGTCTTCATTTTACAGTTATAGCGCCTGGGTGGTATTTTAGGTAATCAAAATAAGATAGTTCAAAAGCGTACAGACTGAAAGAGATATAGCTTATTAGGATTTGTTTTGTATACAATGTAGGGGCTGGGTCAAGGGCTTCACCCAGCTGCAGAGAAATTACACTTATTCGACTTCAAATAACAGAAAATATCGTTTTCATCCATTATGTTACGAAAATGAACAGACTACTTAACTCTACGAAGATTGACTAGGCATATATAGCACGCAATTTGTATAGAAAATACTGTATAAAATTTGCCATTGAAATTTTTGCAACTTTGATTCCATTCTCATCTTAAAGAGCAAAACAAGACGTTGACCTTCTCATCCTACTGAATGAAGAGAAGTTGAGGATGTTTTATATTAAGGAATAAATAACCTGATGTGATTGACTTTCTGACAGTCTTAATTTGACAACTGCTGGGGTAAATAGAGGAAGCTTAAGTGTTTCTTTGTCATTACCATCTCAACTTTACCCTTTTTTACCCTGGTCATGGAATTACATAAAGAATCAATTGCCATCATGAAAATGATGAAGATTGCTTCTGTTCATGACCTTTCAACCGATTTGTATCGTTAACAATAGCTGTTATGTATACAGTACCTCTTTCAATGAGGAAGAGGCTAAATACAGTAATTTGTTGGCCAATATTCTTAATTGTTGCAAATGACCAGGAACGGCGATTAACACGCGCGCGCGCGCACACACACACACACACACACACAAACACACGCACGCACGCACGCAAACAAAACAAACAAACAGACAGACAAACAATCACACACACGCACGCACGCACGCACGCACGCACGCACGCAAACAAAACAAACAAACAAACAAACAAACAAACACAAATGGTAACAGACACATGGTACACACAAAATCATTCGCACAGACAGACAGACAGACAGACAGACAGACAGACAGACAGACAGACAGACAGACACACACACACACACACACTCACTCACTCACTCACTCACTCACTCACTTAAGTAACACAATATATCGCCTCTCGTTGCTATCGTGAGGGAGACGAGCATGATAGTTCATATGACTGTACTACATTATAGCACCCTACTGTACCTGCTGTGTGTACCATGAAAATGCAATCATCCAAGGGAATCCATTGATCCATGTATATCTTCACAAACACTGTGGTTTTAAGAGGACCATTCAACTTATATCAATAGCTTTGTTGCTCCGCGTTGATCTGAAAACTGGAGTGATTTTTGAAAATTAATTATTATTTTCATTTATTGGAACTGCTTTTATAAGCTCTTATAAACGCACTAAAATATGAACATGAAAACTGACCGTCTTCAGTAAATTTGCAAATTGCAAGTCCTTGTTTTATTGCCGTTGGTTTCTTTATTTGTTTCTGGAGAATTGAAAGATCAAAGTGGAACATGAATTGCCGCTATGAAGCTATAATATCTATCTGGTTCAAGGCTGTATCGTAACAGCTTTTGTGAATTACATATTAAAAACAGGTAAAAATCAGCTGAAAGTTACTTGGCGTGAACATTCGATCAAAACAATGGCAACAAACTGTTAAAATGGCTTTTTGTGGTTTGGGTCCTCAAAGTTAAGAAATGCAGGGAAGATAAAATCAGTATCGCCTTTAGTTGCCCCTTTAGCAAATCTACCTTGCTGACAGAAATGCTGAATGTTAACAGTCGATGAGTTTAAGCCAGAAACATTTTATTCTACTCATGAGGATGTCGTAGTGTGTATAGATGTGACGAGTGACGTCACAAGCATATTACAATGAAAATCACGTGACCTGAAACAAAACGTAGTCGGTGACCCGACAAAAATCTTACTAACACTGCTACATCTTATCGTCTGACTCAACAAAAATCTTACAAACTGAGAAAGGTTTCGAAGAAGACGATACGATGTAGCAATGTTCGGAAGATTTTTCTCGAGCCAGACGACGTTTTTATTTGATTCATGTCTCGTTATGTTCACTGTATCGTGCTGTTACATGTACTGCTATAACAGTGAACGATCTGTCATGTGCAGAAGAGGACATTCAAACAGCAGACTTCGGGCATTTAGCACGCGACCTGTGTTTTTGCGGTGAACAGTTTGACATTAGTGAAGTGTATTTTTGATTTGTTTACTTTTCATTTTGTGTATGTATGTATGTATGTATGTATGTATGTATGTATGTATGTATGTATGTATGTATGTAACTTTTCTGCGATGTAATTATTTTCTCCACCTATTTTGTTTTCATAAATAAATTCCTTAAATACAAAAAATGTATGTATTTCAATGAACAGTTTTGTCGGTATGCATAACAGAGCGAATACTGTCTTCATCAAATTATAACATGATACTATGTTCGTATCTATAGTAGTTAAATATCGGGTTAGACATAACCTTATCTCAATTTCTAGGTTAGATGTGTCGATACAAATTTTACTCAGTAAACCGGTCGGTGGTCAGCATTTGCGTTGACGTGCATTGATGCTAAATATATCTATTAAGCACACCATTTAAAATAGAATCCTCAAGAGAGCTGTTGTATATAGCGCTTATGCACAGATTGCGGTGTGTCAAAGACAACATTCTTTCGGTTGGTTCTGTAAACGTATACAATACCAGGGCTTATCGATGTCTCACCGTACATAATCACGATAACTCTCCTTATGGAGTTACAAGGGGTCTATAAAGAGGATCTTGAAAGGTCGGCCAAACAGACTTTAAACATTTCTTGTGCTTTCGGTTCAGAATCGATATCACTGACATTTTTTTTGAATGCAATGGTAATGTATTATGTAAGGAAACGTTCAGTCTGGTTTATAACTCCCAGCACACTTTTGATTATTACTATCTGACTGACTTTTTCCAGAGTTCCGAGGCCACAATCACCACCCAGTCTGTCATAATCTGCCAAACATTGAATATTCACCTTCATTATACAAAGCAAACAGGAATGCTAGAATAATAAAATGTTGTCGAAAATAAGTGTCATCTAGGCGGCTTTCTATTGATTTTATTCATCAAAACTTTATCCATTTAGATGACATACCAGTAAATTCAAGACGATGTAGATGAGCAATAAATCCCGTTCTTGAAGCGGCGATTCGCAGTGTTCAATACAATGGCCTGGTAGATATGAACAATAAAAGTAACATACTACAAGTCATCCATTGATTGGTTTAGAACAAGTCACGCGCTGTAAAAGTACACAGCAATAGTATATGCAATGAAATTATATCACCAAGCTCTCGGTCGCTTCTTTCTGGAACGTATATTAAATAACTAGAGCACGGTGACGTCATTTAACAGATTTCAAACATGCTTCTACTACGTATATACAGTTTTGATACAAAACAGACATTAGAAAATATTGCCGCAGTACAACATATGGTCACATTCGGGTTTTAGGTAGGTAGTCCGGAAGGACATAATTAATTTACAAGAAAAGCAAAATATGACTTTGTTTTGGTCACCAGCTTAGTTGGAAAACATGGCGGACAATCAAATTGCTGAGTGTTGGGTCTCCTGCAGTGATCACGTGCAGACTATTATTAATAGCGGGGGAAAATAATTGCCACGATATTACATCTATTTAGTTTCCATGACATGTTTGGTATCTTGTTACATATCACTCATATTATTAAATACCATGTATACTTGAAATGATATCTATATTTATATTTCACCAGAGACATATTTAATTAACATTGAAGGTATGACAACTCATGCGAATAGTAACTATGGGAGTCTTAAAGTATCTCATCGACATCAATCAATCAATCAATCAATCAATCAATCAATCAATCAAAATAATTTGTAGAGCGCCAAAATCCAGGCAAAGTTCTGCTCAGGGGCGCTGGATGGTTAATCCACACCGTAGGCTTTACAAAACAAATGTGTCTTCAGTTTTCTTTTGAAACAATCAATAGTTGGTGCAAGTTTAATGTCAGTTGGCAGTGTTAGTATATGTCTGTTTAAGACGAAATTAATGAAAGCTGTCACAAGAAAGTGATCTGCGTGTCGATGCAAGGAGTTGTTCATCCCTTGAGGGGCATCTGACCTACTGGACAGGAAGAGGCAATCGCTCTCTTTCTGCTCCCGTCTTAGCAGAAGTACGTTGATAGAAATTCACAGTAATTTACAATGACAACACACAGAAACCAGCAAGACACTGCAAATTCTATACCTCAAGATAGCAAGATCAAAAATATTGCTACATTTAGTCTAAATTTACAATGACAACACACAGAAACCAGCAAGACACTGCACATTCTAGACCTCAAGATAGCAAGATAAAAAAATATTGCTATATTTAGTCTAAATGAAATAAACTATTTAAACTACTGCAACTGCACGTAGACACACAGGCGCCAATGTTGTAATGTCTGCATTTCATATCTGCATGTGATTCTTTTGCAAGAAACTGTATTCATTCAAATTTGTTATCTTAAAATGTAGCATACGCATCTTTATTTGGTTTCTGTGACTATATCAAACAGAGCCAGTTAACACTAACATGAAACAGGTTGTGATGACGTAATGTTTGTGCACTAGTATAGTTCCATTCATCAAGTTGTTATGTCTTTGTGTGTTTGCAATATTTATTCTCGGTACTTTCTAGAAAGATAATTTATGGATGAAATAACCCGTATCTTACGACTAGGAACTTGTAGCTTACATACTTAAGATATATTACACATTTGGATCTTGGATCTACCCTGTATATAAAGGAGCTTAATACGGAAAACGTAGCAGATATCGATTGCCAAGTGGACGGTGCTGTTTCGTTTCGGTGTTTCCATCCCGTTATGGCTATATGTTTTAAACACCTGTATTTGTATATATACATATCCCAAAGGATTTCGACCATTCGCAGGAAAGTGTACATGTATATATAGTATACAGTGTATCGTTTCATTTCACAATTCAGTTTTTAAAAATATAATATGTCACGACATGAATACCTAATAAAACAAACGAAATATTTCTGAAAATCAAACTGTGCCGGTTACATGCATTTAAAACGTACACAGTCGTTCACATTATTACCGACGGGGTATGTATACAGCGGGTAGCTCTAAATGATTCAGTTACTTGTACGTACATGAAAGCATCGTTTCCAAGTTCTCACAGAAATTGTTTGCTGATTCTACGCCATTACATCCAATGCTCTTTGTCTGGTTTTATGCCTTCATACCGTGAATGTTCCATACAACGGATGCGCTTTAGGTATATTAAAGTGTTTAATATCCTTTGAAAATCCAAATTTGACAATCCATATTTGACCTATTTTGAAATCTTAGTGGATATACATATAGTGAATCACGACTAGGTAATAAGCAGAGTCAAAATCAGTCAAACCTGGCACGTTGAACACATATGGTGGCTAATCGCTTTCAGAGCTTGTACTCATTACTTATTCTATTCAGAAGGTGGGAGTACATTAGGAGAGACCAATGAGCAAGGCCCATGGGTGTATGTTAGAAGGAAAGGAGACACCGGTGAGCGCGGAGAAATGAGTTCAATTACATAGCATATTTCAATGTACGTTTAGGTCAAATGACGTCCAAATGAAATTGTTAGCCCAAGGGAATTCACATGTCCCTATATAATCAACAACTTCGCACCCTATTGGTAGGGGTAGTATAATGAACAAATACTCTAGCCGTGCTCCTACGTTACGCTATGAGAAAGGGTTAACATAGTGTGGTTGCAATAACATGATATTCTCTCGCGAGATTACCCAGAGAAGATAAGGCTTGGGTCAGAATTTAAGGCGGCGGGGGGGGGGGGGGGGGGGCTGGATTAGAAATGGAGGAGCCTTGAAATGAAAATGAGGGTTCAAGAGAGGGGGGGGGCATGAAATTTTCGATGGTCTGAAAGAGGGGCCCCGAAATATTTTGCTCATGATTTGAACAAAATTAAACCGCAAAACCTTCTAAAATCTATATTCAGTGTTGAGTTGGGTGACATCCATGCGAATGAATTTGTATATGCCTTCCCCTTTCAGTCAGTCTGTCTGTCTGTCTGTCTGTCTGTCTGTCTGTCTGTCTGTCTGTCTGTCTGCCCCCCTCTCTCAGTCTCTCTCTGTCTGTCTGTCTGTCTCTCTCTCTGTCTGTCTGTCTGTCTGTCTCTCTCTGTCTCTCTCTCTCTCTCTCTGTCTCTCTCTCTCTCTCTCTCTCTCTCTCTCTCTCTCTCTCTCTCTCTCTCTCTCTCTCTCTCTCTCTCTCTCTCTCTCTAAAGTGCTTCCTGTTGGACACCACCTCCCACACCCTCCTCACTAACTATCATGGGATGCTGTTTCTGCCCATATTGAAAGATAACAGCCTGCTGACTAAGTATCTCAAAGTGCAGCCCAAAATGAGACCTTTTTCGCCAAGCCCATATATATTTGTAAAGAAATCTCTCATTGTTATGTATGGACGCTGAAGTTGATTTCCACTGTTAGTTTAATGTAGTGTACCATACTGTACATCTCTGAAGTGGAGGGGGTGAAGAGACTCTATAATTACACATTAAAATATGTGTAGCCGGGAGGGGTTGGGCTACGAAAATCCTTGGGTTCTTTGGGGGAGGGGGCATGAACATTTTTGAGAGCGCGAAGTGGGGGGGGGGGGCTGCGAAATTTTGTTTGACCAAAATAATTTCTCCCCAGGCTCCCCCCTGCTGTAAATTCTGACCCCAGCCTAACTGGGATGCATGACTTCAATCAGAGATCGAAATATTCAATCACGTCATTTTAACTACTTGCGTATAGTGTAGCACGTGTAGAGTAGTGAGGCTTGTACGACTGATCACATCCTTTTAGATATATAGTGCCAGAATATACTTGCCTGTTTTTTAGAGATATAGAGCCAGAATAGTATGATGTCTGCGATTGAATTATCAATATCATTGTGTTTATCCCGGCGAAATTGTCGTAGATACACTGCAGAGCTCAGAATGTACTAACATCACTTGGATTAGGCAGGGCGATGCAATGGACAGCATCACACCGTACGCAGCAGAACTCTCTTTACGATATCACCGTAGTATACCAATAATCGTCCTGATAGTCGTTATTCAGGTTGTAGCTCTGTTAGGCAATACCCTTGTTCTCGTCGTGGTACTAAAAGACAAAACCATGAGAACAGTAACTAATTTGTTGATTTGTAATTTAGCAATATCTGATGCATTCTTGGCAGGGATAGCTATGCCTTTGAAACTTCATGACGTTGCAAGTTATGACGGATTCTTTGAAGGTAGGTGTATGCATTTTATCTTTTACTATATTATGTACTTACAACACATTTCGATTCAGTAACACAATAACCCAAGATAGCAACAACTCCTTTTCTTAAGCTTGTTGGTTGAATCTCGTTCACGTCAACATTGGATCGGCGGTAAAAATCAAAGTGCACAACTAGAATTTGATGATGATAAATGAATACAAAGTATACAACTTGTCTACAAAGCAACTGTACATGATTTCATCATAAACACTGAATTTGGCTTTTAGAAATCAGAACACTGTGTCATTCTATTAATTAAACTAGACTTGAATTTTATTTACTGTAAACAATTTTCAACGTGGTTGATGGTTGGGTGGACATGGCTGCGAAAACCTTTTAGCCCAAACATAATTTAGACTCCGCTTATTATAGGAATCACACACTCAGATTTGCATGTGTTACAATAGTACTATTAAAGCTTTATTAACAACACCATCTAAAACTTTAGACATGGCAGTCGATACATAAAAGGCAAAAAACACCGGGCTGCTGGTATATTGGTGTAGCCGAGTTTTTTTCCAACGGTAGAGTTGTGGCCGTGGTGTTCACTGCAGTAGCGCCGTCGTCGTTCGCTTGTTGTGAGGTAACACATGGTTCGCCGGTAGTACTTGGCTTTTTTATTTGATAATGTGTAGGGTTGTTTTCGATCAGGATATCAACAGGACTTTTCTCGTGCTTGCCCACAACAGATGTTGCAGTTAAGTTACTAGTTTCTGTATGAAGTTGACGATCGATTGAAAAGTTTTAAATGCGATATCAATCTTGGGCGGTACTTTATTACGATAATGCTTTTTCAAAACCGCTGAATCAGCATGGACCACTAAAAAGTATTTTTATGTCGTTCTAAAGAATCCAATAAATATTTATCTGGGTTGGATCGAATTAGATACGAATCAACTTTATTTTTCCTCCTAACCAACATTAATGATATTTATTTTAGTGTTCGTACATACTAGTATATACCATTAATATCGTGACCCCCCCCCCCCAGACTGAACATAACGGGGAGTAAAGTCATTTTATACCTAATTCAATTTACACCAGTACAGCCAAGAATGCACTAGTAGTCGCCATTCTCTATATGCTGACAAAAAATGACTTTTCAGATTTCACCATTAAAAAATATTTCGTGTTAATAAAATTCAAGCGCAGAATTACATGAGTGTGATTTGATTTATAAAAGCTATAGAATGATCGATGTGTATGAAACCTTGTGCACTTCAGTGGACAAGTTGTATACATTGTATTTATTTATTTATCATCATCAGATTCTAGTTGTGCACTTCGATTTTTACCGCTGATCCAATGTTTACGTGAACGCGGTTCAAACCACAAGAAAAGACGTTGTTGCTATCTTGGGTGATTGTGTTTACTAAATCGAAATCCTATGTATGTATGTATGTATGTATGTATGTATGTATGTATGTATGTATGTATGTATGTATGCATTCGTGCGTGCGTATGTGTGTGTGCACGAGTCTGTCACGTTTATATTAAACTTTGTACATCTTTTATGTGTATGCGTGTTTAAAGGCGTATCGATACGACATTACTGTGAGTTAACATCCTTATATGAGTTTTTGATTATGAATAGTATAGCAAAGTTTATACTTGTAAGCTATTTCATATGCACATTGCGATATGTTGGGAGTAGTTTTATCAGACAGACAGACAGACAGACAGACAGACAGACAGACAGACAGACAGACAGACAGACAGACAGACAGACAGACAGACAGAATCAGAGATAGAGAGAGCCAGAGAGAGAGAGCCAGAGAGAGAGACATGGAGAGAGAGAGAGAGAGAGACAGACAGACAGACAGACAGACAGACAGACAGACAGACAGACAGACAGACAGACAGAGACGGAGAGAGAGAGAGAGACAGAGAGTTGCTGGCACTTAAGATTATTTTTATATCGTGTTTTAGATAATTGTTCGATATATTGTGTGAGTTCTTCGCATCAATTCGATATAATAATTCGCCAGGGCATTAGGAAAATGTCCAGTTACAAACAACCGATATACCTTAAAGATATATACTCGGTCTGAATGTGTTTCCTATAATATTTTACGACTTTACGTCGAATCCTGCTATGTCTCTTGGAACTACGTACATACTGTGTCAGACTTAATAATCAATCAGCACTTTAATGCCCGAGGGAAAATGTTTGATCTGTAACATTTTTCTCCATGATTTACGTACACGCCTATATCATGTATATGTTGTTCAGGATAAGTCATGATGAATGCACTGGGATTATGTGTGTTCAGTTTTTTAAATAGTGCGAACTATCTAATTGGTACGAATACATGACCAGTCTCAGTCTAATGCTTATTCAAATTGTCAAGGGAAAACTATTGTTCTTAGTGGGAAAGATTTTGCATGTATACAAATGTACAGATGTAAAGAAAGTCGCAGAATATTAGATTATATTAGATTAGGCCATTTCATGTAAGGTCGAAAAGACTTTAATACGTTTCAATTTCAAACATCAATCTCCAGATAGTGCACGGACATGAATGACACGTCAGTTATAATAAAAAACAACTCACAGCTCAACCTTTAATTTCGACATTCATATCAAGGTGATCGATGATGTTGCTTAAGTCCTGTTATTAATCTGAAAATCAATATCTCGATTGTGTAAAATAATTATTCAGCGATGGTTTTGAGTTATTCTGAAGATATTTGAACGTATTTTAACATGATACTTGAAACATGTGAAAGAAATCAAGGGCTATATCGCCGTCATGGTACTATACACTTGGATGTCAAAATCAACATGAATTAATTACAGAAACGTGCGACTTATAACAACAGAGACTACATAAAAACTATAAACAACATAAGGACTGGTAAAATACAATTTCCCAATTTAAACGCGTTTGGTTTGAGGAGAAGGTAAAATGTGTTATAATTTGAATTCATTGCAAGTTGGTACGTGAAGTAGCTACGCAGGACAGGTTGTTCATTTCTGTATTTCGCATTATAAAAAAAATACATTTTGAGTGTGTATGGCGGGGGGGGGGAGGGGGAGGTTGCGTCAACTAAATTGAAGGAATTTCTTGTGCGTTAATTAATTGACATGTGGATGAGGATTTGGTTTTTATTTGGGATTTTGAAATTGTAAAAAAAAATTTCGATCGCTACCTAATAAGAATTCTTATTTGTAAGCCAATACATTGCAAAATGTGTTGAAAAGGTTTGTTACTGTATTGCAATACCAAAGATCGGAAACATTTTATTAATCTTTTGCAATTTATTCAGTTACAACAATGACTTGGTCTATGTTGCAAATAGGAAGACTTGATAAAATCGCTTTATTTTAATTAAAAAACCCAAAATAAATACCAAATCCTCATCCATATGGCCATTTTAAATGACACGATCCCATATATGTAAAATTCGAAAATGCACTGCTTTGGGATAAAAGCTATTCTTAAAACGTACAGTTCTTGATACGAATGACCTAAAACGTTTCCCCCGAGGGAAGCAATTAAAAAACTAGTTTATAAGGCCCATGTGCTGCGTGTGAGATGTCTGCAATTATTTTTCATTCGCCCCATAAACGAACATGATATGCGAGACTCAATTCCATGGAAGGTAAATCACTGCCAATGACTTTGACAGCTGTCTTTATGATCCCCTAGAGGCGGGTCCTTTCCTGCTGTGTGACATTGCATGCAATAATACTAATAAAAATCAGTCATGGAGACGTGAACACATACTCTGCCCTCAAAAAACGCATGTTGACGCACATCAAATACACTAATTATCCTGTTAGTTAGCTTGAAACAAATTGTTGTCTGGCCTGACACAAATCCGACTACAATTGCACAATTTTACAGTTTGGCTTGACAAACATCTTACAAACATTACACAATTTTATCGTCTGGTTCTACAAAGTAATCATATTTATACATTTTAATCCATTGATTTATATTAAGTTTATGTTATTACAATGTATAAGGTTTGTCGATGGTCCTCTATTAAGATAAATGTAGTTCACGTAAAGAAAATATAGCAATATTTGTGACATCTTTGTCACACCAGATGATCAAAGGAAACATGATTTGTAAGGCTACAACAGTAGTAATGTTAGTAAGTATTTTGGATGATCATCTGTTTCAACGTAGTTTTGTTTTTGTGATGTCGCATATTTATCAGCTTACATCACGGTTCTTCTCCCGTATATTTTTTAGACCACATTGTATATATCAACATGTCACTTCCTCATTGTATATGCATAGCAGTAAGAGTTTTTTTATTTATTTTTTTTATTTTTTTTATATAATAGTGGACATGTGAATTTAAATTTACAAAATAAATTACCAATAAAAAAGAACAGAAATATAATACAGGTTACAGGTAATGGGTTTTGTTGTTGACAATATCAGGTTGCGATCACTTTTACTTACATAGGCCTAGGGGCTAGCGATAAGAGATGATTTATTAATTGGGACGATAGACAGATGAATCATTCATGATTAATGATGGTTGATCTCGGGTTCTACGGGCTCCCTCACCTTTCTGTAAGGATGAACGTGTTACGTGATATACTACCATGTGCAGATAACATGTTGCAGAGGTCTATTTAATCAATACGACTCTGTGTCGGTATAATGATTTTAACAAGACACTTGTGGGGGGCTATCTGATAGTTGTAGGTCAAGTCAGAGGCCATTAACAGAAAATAATCGGACACTCTTGGGTAAAACTCAAATATGCGCCTCAGACAAAATAGTGGAGCTTTACCCAAGAGTGTCCGATTATTTTCAGTCAATGGCCGATGACTTGTCCTATAACAAAGCTATCTGATTTCGAACTCGACGAGATTTTTAGGTTTTAAACAAGAAAATCAACCTTATCATATACAGCCCTGTTAGATAACCTCTTACCCATTATCATGTTAATTATAAAATTCACTATAGAAAACCCATCCCGCATATCTCTGCCAAATAAACCGATGTTCTCCCCCCCCCCAAAAAAAAGTTCAGTGTGAAATCCATTAACCAGGCAAAGACTCGTATTGTAACAAAGTTACAGTCCCAATGCGAACAGTATTTCCATCATTACTCACCCATATCTCTGCGCATACGCATTGTCATTTCAATGAACACATTCAATATGGAGACCTACTTTCTACACAAGCCACTTTGTGGTGAAGTGGTTATACAGCATATCTTTGGATAGGTACAGAACTAGAGGTACTGTACTGTGTTCGAGATTTTATACACACTTTAACAAACTGACAGGCGCACAATTAGGCATAGAACATGGTGTTAGGCAGGGAAGCACATGATGATTGCATTGTAACAGTTGACAAGATGGGGACGCTGCTACAGAAATGATTAACAACCTGAGAATAGTTTCATTCATGGGTTTGAGGACTGTTCCTTTCATGGATTAACAGCATGCAGAAACTTTCACTGTGTAAAACGTGTCCTGTTAACAGAAAAAAAGGTGTCTGCTAAATGGAATCGAGAGCAGAGTTGAAACAATGGGGAAAAGTCGGAAAGGAGTATAACGATTGGTATTTTTCTTCTCCAACGACAAAATAACTAACGTTTTAACAAAATTGGGAAATCCATAAAATTTACATTATTCCACCGTTTTTCACTTCACTTTAAAATTGTTGTCGATCAGCGCTATTATGCAATGCTTGTATTTTAGTTATCTTTTTTTTTACCTAGAAATAATATTTGAATTATTACAGAAGCGAATGTAGAAACCAAGGTTCTCTCAAAACTGTCTTATAACGTAAACGATGAAGTCTGATGATCGAGGTATTTTTTTAAATTTTTAAATTGTTTTTAAACAATTTCAATTAATTACAAAGCAAAAGGATACAAACATGACAGATCAAGCAATTTAATAAAGTGTTATGTGATATTTGTTTATAGCTCAGCAAACAAGAAACAAGACTGCAACAAAAAGACAAAAGTAGGAAAAGTGTGACACTACTCAATATTAAATTAAATTATCCACAGGAAAATTAGATAACAACATCTTTTAAAAGCGACCATTTTCTTAGATGCATTTCAATCTTATTGCTAGTTTGTGCGATTTGTTTATCGATGATTCTAGCATGTCACTACCGACTTGAAGATGGGGTACTTTACTCGAGGCTTCTTTAGGTGTACAATTTATTGCAAATGTTTCGCATATTGTAACAAAATATAGTGTACAATTTAAAAATAAATATAGTCTAAGACCCTTAGGTAAGCAATGTTGTCGCTTCAATCAGCAAGAGACTATTAGTAAACTGAAGTGGTTTTCAAGTTTGACAGATTCATTGTACTACAAAACTGGTTTGCAGACAGTTTTATTGAAGATATTGACAAGTTTGAACTGGTGGGCAGCTTCATTGTACTCCAAAACTGGTTTGTGGGCGGTTTTACTAAAGAGGTTAATAAGTCTGGGGCATTGATTTTTGTACAATCATGTAAACTCCTCAGTTATGTAGTATATGTAATGAATTAGGTACAATGTGGTTAATTTAATTAAACTAAATAAGCAATATGATATGGTCAATAGGTATGAAATGAAAAGTAGTGCTGATATGATACATGCAAGTTATATTACATTTAATCATTTGTCAAGCCATTATTTTATATGTGGCATTTGAGTTGCGACCACTGATGTTAAGAGGCCGATAATTCACTACAAGAACTGAGTATGCTAAATTTTTAAATAGAGGTCAAAATAAGATGCTAATTTGACTCCAAAAAGACCGCTGAGGTGTGTGTTAAATGGATGAGATAATATAAAAGACTGTCCATTGATTTTAAATTCATTTTATTTTTGGCAAAATGACCGGGTACAACTTTCCATAGCGGAAAGCTGCTTCGATTTACAAGCCTACTGATTGATTCCAGCGGTGCAATCTTCCTTAATGACCCCACACGGGATTACGCATAAATGTGCATCATTAAATGTAACAGTGCCGGAAAAGAAAGGCTACCCATTCAAGATCAAACACACCAGGCACGTTTACGTTCTACTGTCAGTGCCGTGATACGCGTACGCGGTATAAGAAAAAAGATTACTGATATTATGGTTATAGTGTACGTTATATTATTTTATATTCAGTGCAGAATTTAGAAGAACTAGCCATCATCTATCTCGAGGTCTCTACATCTAAAGCTTAATCATGAAACTTTACCATAGCCAAACTCAAAGTCACAAGTTTTGACATTAGTGTTATCTTATACGATGGAGCCATGCGGTTTACATAGGATTTTTCTTTTGTTATCTGGGTCAACATTTTCTCAACACGCTTCGTGATAACTGTTTTTCTCAATCAATTTTATCCTTATTCGAACTAGGCCAGAAAGAAATATCTTGCTCTGCTGTATTTAATTGTGTTGATTTGGGACTTGGAACTTTTCTACAGTATAACTTTATCAACTCTGTGTGCTCCCCAATCTACAAGGACCCTTGCTGCTGCAATTTCCTGTCACGTCAGTCTATGCCACTTAAAACGTAACCAAGGTTACATTTGATGGACAAATTCTCTCAAATGAAACTAATTAAAAACGTACTGCATCCAGACATTTAAGAGAGTCATATATAAAGTGAAGTGTGCCTGAAAATCAGGATAATTCTTAACGATTTGGCGCCATTTGTTTTTGATCAAAACATTATATTTACTCAGTAAACGACGTAATGTTAAAAATGAAATGTTAATTGCAAAAATAAAATTATGATCGTCATAATTTTGCTTCCTACATTGAAATCCTAACCAGATTAACATTTTTTATGAAATATCAATGGAGCTCACAAAAATTATTTCGTTAATAAGATTCGTGTAAAATGAAGCCCCTGGTTCAGGAAAGAAAAAATAAACTTGTAAGTGATCTCAAAGTATACGTACTAATTTCGATACTCTAGCAATGACATGTACGCGGACTACTTTGCTGGACAGCAGGGATTGTATTCTTTTGACTTATTTACTGAATATCAACCACTATGTGTTGAACTACACGGTTGATTGAACGATTACGTCATTAGTAGTAAATGTAATGGATGTATATATAAAGAAGTCCAATACCAGGCCTTATAGAAAAGGTACTTATTAAATACCAACGGAGAGTGATGTGTCCTCAATATATATACCTAATACTTCATTACACGTTTATTCGGTCAGTCGTTTATTAAGGAATTCATGCCTAGTGAACATTTAATAAACGCCTTACCATAATTTGCCAGCTGTAGGTATGCACACAGAATTCGACACACATTCAAACTGAGAATGTGTTCAATTATGACGCACGTATAGAGCTGTGCAGATGTTACTTATGGTCATTTTAACTTCTAATCAATCCAATAATTATAGTGCAGTTTCTAACTCTTCTCCGATTAAAAGTATACTCCTTTCAGAAGTGCATTCCAATTAAAATGATTTGGCAAATGTGGTTTGATAGCTAGGGGTTTATCGCTTTGAAACCACTGTTTTTGGAGTGTCAATTAATGCTCCGAAATCAGATAAAAATATACATAACCAAACACACACCACGATATTTGGACAATAGTAAAACGTTGCCATGGCACTCGTTTCAACCTCAATTACATTTTAAACCCCTCTCAAATCAAATTGCTGTGAACGCCCTACATTTGATGGTTAACAGTATTGAGTGTGCAGATTATATGACAACATTTGATTCAATGTAACCTATGCTAAAAATATAATATTGGCAATAACATAGATACATTTTCATGGTATGAATTTCTATGGAAACAGTTGTAATGAATGCATTAGTTGGGCAAATTTTATGCATTTGACATTTTTAATGAAAGGAAATTTGTTCCAAACATGGTGATGGCATACTTGAAAATTTCAGACCTAATGCATGGTTTTAAGAAGATGTACTTGTGATTACCATGGCGACCTGGCATGGAAAGAGAAGGCTTCATGATTCAACTGTTTATTTATTTTAGTTCGTTAGTTAGTTAGTTAGTTAGTTGAGGGTATGTTCATCATATCCATCATATTGGGTGAAGCCCTCCTCCATCAATTTCCATTCTCGTCTGTCACTCTTGCCATTCTACTCATGTTGCCGTATTCACGGATGTGGTTATTCACCCTTTGGGAGGTATGTACATATTTCATCTGACTATCGACATTTCGTTTGTTTTTGGGTCGAAGCAATATTTTTCAGAAAATGAAAACGATTGAAAAGGTAAAGATAAGATAAAATGAAATGAAATAAAATAGAATTAAACCCCGACTTACCTACCCTATTTCCTGAGGTCACGCTATCGGAAACATTTTTTTAAAAAATTCACCGTTACAGTAAGGCCTAACAATAAATTATGTGGTTCCGATTATGCTCAAATTTAGAAGTGGGGTAGGTAGATTTTTTATTTTATTTTATTAAATATATTTTTTATATGTGTGATTATCAAGTTCAGGTTTTCCATTGTTTTCCAAATCAAATGGTCTCTGTGTTGTTTATTTCTTCCTATCAGATGTACATCCATTACAGATCGGAAGAGCAGTTTCATTTTGTGTTTTTAAGTTGATGTCACTTTCCACATCTAAAATTTCTCGTGAGACTTAACAATTTTTGTGATGTTATTATTTTTTTGTCGAATATGTAAACAAAAAACATTTAGGGTCGACAGTAAAAAGCTAGGTTAAACCGGAACAAAACAATTATTATTTTTAGACCTAACTGTAAAAGTTCTAAAGTTTTAATATTTCCGTTATCCTACCACTAGTACCCAACCTCAGTGTCCGTCCCCCAAGACGTTTCTATTTGAATTACACAAAGTATTAATATTGCAAATTCACGTTATTTTTCTCTTCTAACGAAATAATTTACTGAAGATTGTTCTTTATCATGACAGTATAAACGAACCCTGGATGAGGTTTTATCATAGATAACGCCTGAATTAAAGTAGGGGTTGTGAAACATGCTCTCCAACCCCCATGACGATATCGGACTAGTAGCTGAACTGATTATATTGTAACTAAGGTTTATCAGATGAAATATAACACAAAGGAGGCGAAGTTTTGCGATTTCATTTTCGTTAAGTCTACAGGGGATCAGCTATCCTCCAGCTGTTGTGTTTACAATTGGTCTCGTAGGAAGATGTATCACGACGAATCTTCAGTACCGTGTCGAGGTTGCTTCAAATTGTTTGTAATCTATCACAGACTCACGCAGAGGTTTTCATACGACCACCAGAGTCATGCATACAATATTGACTGATAAGCTGTATGACTGCATAACCTACAACTATGATTGCTGTGTCATAAAAAAATCAGAGAATATAAAATCAACCAAAAGGTGGGTAATATATTGTGGCATAAAACAGCACACACAATTTCAATGTGAACTCCATAAAATGTAATACAGACATTCAGTTTTATTTATAAACTGTAATACAAAAGGGGTCAAAGAAGTATTGCAAATAAATGTAGTTTTTTTTAATTTAAATCAAAGGCAATGCGTTGTTGCATAAAGGCTAGTAATGGTATGCAATCAAGGTCAAAATTAACACATATCATGTTTTCATCACGGAAGGAAGGATATATGTATTGGGGATGAAAAGTCTGTGTGTATGTGACAATGTGTGTCTGTCTGTATCACCATTTTCTCAATAACGGCTGGCTCAATTCAAACGAAATTTGGTGCACGCGTTCTGCAGGGTAATGGCAAAAATTGGTTAGGTTTTGGTAAGCATTACGTGAATATTAATGAGCAACTTCTGTAATTAATGGTTTTCGATAATTAGGCTATATCTTAAGAAAGTATACTTCGAATTCAATATTATTTGGTACATACATTTGCGATACCAAAGCTCATCTGTTCTGAAAATATTATTGATGTTGCTTATATTTTTAATACGTTATTTGCACATTTTTGGTAATTCGATCGGTAAAAATGGTGAGGCCTATGCGTTTCACATTGCATTGCACACTGTGTTGGCTGTAAGATCGCATCTTCAGACAATCATGCTTGAAAATTCGCTGAGATAAATTCATACGATCTATTCACTATTTCATTGTCAATCAAAATTGAAAATCTTTTTTGTACTTTATTGATATATTTGCACTACCGCGTGTTTCTGTTTGCCGTGAGAGCATGCATTGAAGATCATTGATCAAACCAGGTCAGCTTCATCTTTTGGGTAAAATTGTACCTCGTTCTACCGAAAATTCTGGAACGGACCATTAAGCAAATACTGTTGAGGTTTACGTTTTTACAGTATCTAAAATGGAAAGTAATGGCAAGTTGAAAATATGTCAAACTCAACTTTTGCAGAAGCAGATATGTACAATGTGTCAGTCGGAGTTCTTAAGCTATGTTTTTATACTTACAAAAAATACGCACCCATTTATCTGTGCATGCAAAGAAACAAAACTGCTGTATACGAACAACAACAACTGCTGTACATGAACAACAATTGCTGTTTTTTGTTATAGATTAGGTTTTACGGGACTATATCTAAAGTCTCAGGTTACTTAAGTATTTCCTTATCAACTAATCCATTAGTAGATTATTATTCCTAGACATGAAGACTGTAGAAATACATCAAAGTAATTGATTTCTCCTCTTTTCAAAGACTTTCCCTGCAAGGCGTTTCAAGAACTTTGACTTATTTTATTGCTTATCGTTAGCATTTCTTTCAATTGCAAAATGGTATTTTTGGTTCCTGTGATATATGAGCCCCCATCTGCCTCATCTCTTCTCGTCCCTCTGTGTGTGTGTATGTAATCAATACCTCTCTAGCGAGCAGGCGAGCGAGCGAGTGACAGGATTTGATTTCATTCGTGATATATATATCTGAAGTTAGCTTTCGATGTAGATTCGCTCTGGATATAAAATTAGACACTTCAATTACCTTAACATACTATTACTTTGATGCTTTCTTAAAACTTCTGGACAACATGATTTTTTCCCAATTTACCTAGGGGAACATGAAAACAAACAAAAAGAGGTGTCTTTGTACGATTTTTTGTAGGAATTTTGAAAATACTCGTAAATCACCGAATACATTTCATTTTCCTCTAGGTGTGTTTGTTTGTTTGTTTGTTTGTTTATTTACTTAGCTATATATATATATATATATATATATATATATATATATATATATATATATATATATATATATATATCTGTGTGTGTGTTTATTTGTTTGTTTGTTTACTTACATTTCATCAAACGGACTGCCACAGTTTTACAGGTTGTAGAAAGTTTAACGCAACTATTTATAGTACACAAATATGGCAGAGACAATTAAACACTGCTAAAATCATGTTAAAATTAGTAATCATTTAAATGTCCCTAAAAACATTAAAATCGTCAAAAAGATCTAGATTTTGAAAATTGCCCATGGACTGAGCCCTTAATAAAAATGAAGATTTTAAGATATCTATTATATAGCAGAAGATAGTGATTAATAGAAGGGGCGCCAACATTTGTCACGTAAAAGTACACCAGGTACAAGGTAATGTGAAGGTTCAAAGACAACTCAAAGAATTAATATTTCACTCGATTTACAAACTTTAAGGTTAAAGGTCGGCCATCGTCCCATATACACGTCTTGGTGAAGTATTTTTTGCGACATTTTATTTGGCTTCTTTGCATGATAAATACTGTAATACTTTGAAAAAAATATCATTTCCCTTTAGTGCTTTTATTTTAATCATCCTGAAACTCACATTGTAATCAAAATAATTAGGATATATCTTAAAAGTGCATGCTTCAAGTTCCAAATACATACTTCAATCATAACAAATGCGTACATGTTCTAAAATATTTCATTTGCATAATTAATGGTTTTCAGTATTATATGCTATTCTTTAAGAATGCACACTTCAAATTTCATATCATTTGGGACATGCATTGATTATAATTTAAATTGTAATCAGTCATTTGTATACTTAGTGAATTGAGAATACAAGCTACAAATTGAACATAATTTGGTGCAGACAATTGACGATAACAAATTAAATTTGTCCTATTGTTTTTATTAATGATTTTCAGTAAATAAACGTCTTATATTATCTCTTTGGCATAATCATTTGCCAACTAATGGGTATATCACGTTTAATAGTTAATAGCTAAGAATATTGCATTCCCAACAATTATTGCATGTAGGAAGGAAAATGTAAAGACTTTGGCCTTACGAACGATATGCAATTCAAATCAGGTTGAAATCGATACTTAAAAAAATAAGTATGGCAGAAATGATATCCAACAATGTGAAACTAACTAAGTACGCTATTAGATCGATCATGTAATCAAGAAAATAACCCCATTTGGTGAAATATACAATGTACATCTATTAGGATGCATTACTAAAGACTTGCCTAGGGTAAATAATCAAATTTAGAAAGTAATTGCTTTGTATGAACCAATTATGTAACAACAGACTTCAGCCCGTTTCCGATTGCTTGATTGTCTTCAATTTATCGCAAAAATGGATTACTTATCCATCATGGGGGAAATCTGTAAGAATGTTATCTTCCATAAGGGAAGGCTATATTTTAACGATGGCATGGGATGTGTGTGTGTGTGTGTATGCTGTGTGTGTATGTCTCTGTGTGTATGTGTATGTGTGTGAAAGTATTTAGTTAATCTTATTATATTAGTGACTTCATTTTATCGTTTTAAGATTTAGAAACTAGCTCTGTTAATTCATACAATTCCCTTTGTCCTAAACACCATTAAGAACAAACTTAACAGTTCCGGACCGGAGATTGGGCACTTTCTACTTTAGTCTGAACGCGCTTATATAAAGGAAGTGTTCCTTTGGAGAAATAAACCTGTATCGTTAAAGGGTAGATATGGTTTCTTCGTGAGACTAGCAGCGCGATCGCGAACTTCTTATATTTCGCAACTCTGGTTGCTATGTTCGAAATAACGGGCAACAGTCCCTGTAACAACCACGCGGAAAATAAATTAAACCCTTTGGTATCAAGAAGTAATTTCCTATAATACACTCCTACATATTATACTTACCACATGGGGTCTTCAGTAAAAGGTCGCATAGGACAAACTATATTGATATATCCGTGCTTCCATTTCCGACTCGGAGGAAGATACCTGTTCAGAAAGGAAGGGATATTCTACTATTAAAGCAACGTAACGTAGAAGAGGATGTTGACTGTTAGAACATATCTTTAAAGTGACCACATCGATGAGGATTGGATATTTATTTTGGATTTTTAATTCATGTAACAATTTTATCATGGTTTCCCACTTGAAAAATCAGTGCGACAACATATGCCAAGTCCTTGTTTTGTAACTCAATATATTAGAAAAGATTAATAACCGTGTGAAATCGTTGTTATAATATAACATGTACAATAACAAACATTCTAAACATTTTAAAACGTTTTGCAATATATTAAGTTACAAAAGCTAACTTTATGAATGTTGTTTCACATTCACTTTTCAAGTAGATAAAATTGTTTTGTAAATTAAAAATCCAAAATATATACCCCAATCCTCATCCATTATGTCCATGTTAAGAAAGACATTGAAATCGAAGAAAGTGCAGGATGTTATTATTTCAGGGAGGAAATAAATTGGAATTCTGGGATCTTCTACTAACATACATGTAGACAACTGACGTATCTATAATCAGTTGTACTTGTGTCTATTCCATTATTACTAACTGTATAGTGAAACCATGGTAGTTGAACGGTTAGAGTGGCCGGCTTGGAATTTGCAGGTTGCAGGTTTGAGCCTCGCCGCTGACATTTGTTTTCGAATAGCTGAAGTCCTTTGGCATGAATTGAACAGCGATTGCGCCCCAGTTTCTCCAGCTATGCAATTTGGACCTTGGTACGATAGATGTTGCAATGCAAGGGGTCCTGTTATTTAATTAAATATATATATGCACTACATAATGTTGCTTCTAATGCGTAACACACTGTCTACCTTTTTTTCGTCATTGCAGGTAGCTTGATTTGTCAAATCGATATGTTCCTACCACTGGTATGTGTCACTGCATCAAGTTACAGTTTAGTGTTGTTATCTATCGACCGATACCGAGGAATAGTCCAAAACATTAGACCAACTCTAACACACAGACAACTGGTAATCACCATTGTCGGGATATGGATCATTTCTATCCTTGCTGGAACGCCGAGTCTCTTTGAGTATTCTGTGTATCTCAAATTCTACCAGAATGAATCAATACTTGTGTGTGGTTCTCACGAACACGTCCACAACTCCATCATACCCATCCTTGAGATGACTTTTCTGATCGCGACCTGTTACATCGCCCCCCTGGTAATAATCTTGATGAAGTACGTTCAAGTTGCAAGATTCATTCATAAACATGACAACCAGTTATCGTCAACTGTAGGACAGTCGTTCGTTTCCAAACACAGGGTCAGAGTTGTGAAACTATTGGTTCTGACCGCCGTTATATTTGCTACGTTGTGGGCGCAGTTCTTTGCATTGTATGCGTATGAGGTAAGCTTAGGGGCGAAATCAATAGTTCAATGTACGATAAACACTACATCCTTTTACTTTGGGGGTTGGGGGTGGGGAGGAGTTTTGAGCCATTTTAGTTCTCATCCTACAAAATTGACTTTATTTTCAATGGATCTGTTTTATACCCCTAAGTACAAATACTTTTTAAAAATGTCAAATTCAGAAATGGGAGAATTTCTGCTATAATAATAAATGCATGACACCAAAATACTCTAACAGTAAAAATGTAAATAAAAGAGCTATTTGTTTCCTCACTTCTCACTGCTTTGTATTCATAGCACCTCATACTACTAAGGCCAAATAAAAAAAAGGTTGTTTGGTTCCGGTTACCCGACCCCCACCTAGATTTTCACGCCCACCCTAAACTTTTGTTTACGTATTCGAGAAAAATAATAATAAAATCGCTAAAATCGTGTGAAGTCTTGCAAGAAATAGTGGGCGCGGACACTGACATCAACTTAAAACGACAATATAAAACTATTCTTCCAATCTGTTATGGCTGTACGTCTGATAGGAAAAAATAAACAACACAGAGACCATTTGGAAAACAATGGAAAATCTTAACTAGACACTCACACATGAAAAAAATGTATAATAAAATGAAAATAAAACATCTACCTACCCCACCTCTTTTAAAATTGAATGTAATCCGAACCACACATTTTTTACGCCTAAATGCTGATTTGGTAATGATTGCGGTGTCTGAAAATTTTTCAATTTTGGCCAATTTAGTGGTGGTAAGGGGGGGGGGGGCTGACGCCTAAGTAAAGTAAGTTTTGTATCCTTCATTGAACCATCGATCTCGTCCCTATAAGTCTTGTGTGTGTTAAATGCAGGTGTAGGTAGGTAGGTAAACTGTACAACAAGGTATAAGTCCTACCAAACCAATGAAAGTAAGCGTATCTCGTGATGATTGCCACAGCACAGTAATGAACCAGAATGAAAACATGTTGTCAGTGGATGTAGACTAACTTGTGTATGTTACGTTTAAACACAATATTACAAACACTGAAATACGTCATTTTTAGAATTACACCATTTTAAAATATTGTATAAAATTTGTCTTAAATTTCTTTGTTACTTTGTTCAATGACTCTGAAATCCATTCTCACTTGAAATAAAGAAAATAAAATACATTAGGTGAAAATGATAAAATAAGTTTTTAAAAGGCCAACATTTTTATTATTACTTGAAGAATCGGTCTCAGGAGCACATTTTTCTTGAACACATTCTTAAAAAAAATATGTTTTAGCCGTTTCTTCGAGAACACAGTCACCAAACTTGACTCTGAAAGTGGCGGCATTTGCTTTAATGTCAAGCTACTATATTTATACCATAAACAATCTGCAAACGTAACTCAAAACCGTCAAGATTGATTATCACTGTCCTTAAAGCTTATTCAACTGTTCGAACAAAGTAACTTATATGGCCCGCAAGCTTCCCTAAATCAAACCAGGGAAACGTCACAAATTTCAAAGCAGTCAATCGCAAGTATGCTCTATACGAGTAAAATGACAAAATAAATTAACACACTTTTGTTTGTTTTGTGATTGATTTCAATATGTATGGTTTCTTCAAACCATGTTGCACCAGTTGCCGCAAGGAATCCTTTAGGAAATCCATGAAATCAATGATCAAATTACAAACGACGCCAACTTCAATATAGGTGACTCAAAATATAAATCCTTACATACAGAAAAATGCACATACAGACAGACAGACATTTGCAAAAAAAGACAGAGAGAGAGAGGTATAAAGGAAGGCCAGTTTGTTTGGTATTATCAAGTGATTACTTTAACACAAGAACCTTTTTATTTCTGTTACAGAAAGTAACAGGTCGAGATGACAACACACAAAGTGGGACTGGTATTCATCTAATAGAACTATTATTGCTGGTTATAAGTACTGTCTACAACCCCTTTCTCTACGGGTTCTACAATCGGAGGTTTCGATACGCATATCTACGATTGTTGAGGAAAATCTTTCATCGAAAGTGCATCACGGGGGAGAGTTTAAATAGCGTGGCACCGATTAATGACATCGAAAACACAAACATGCCAGCAATGGTTGCCCATATGAGACCGTCGAGACACGACGATATTATTGTCAGTACTACGCCAAATCCTAGAGAGGAACAGGCAAATGATATGAATAGAGGAGCATCTGTTTATACTATATCGTAAAAGAAACATATGGATTTAACAATCGGTGAAATAGTGTGTGTACTAATAGTAATAGCACGATTCTGAACCGCGGGACCTGCTTGTATTAAAACAACACCAACTGCATCACAGGCTCCCAGCAGTTAAAACTAAAACGGGTCATGATTTCAACACACACACACACACACAAACACACACACACACACACACACACACACACACACACACACACATATATATATACATATATATATATATATATATATATAAATATATATATATATATATATATATATATATATGTGTGTGTGTGTGTATATATATATATATATATATATATACACATAAGCACATAACAACAGATTGTGTTGTGTCTTTTATGTATTGAATAGATTTTAATACCGAAGAGTGAATAATGCATAATTAATGTATTCATGTTTTCTATTATGTGTTAGATAATCGTTGGTCGTGCTTATCTCGACGACTTGAGTTTCTTTTTCAAATTATTTAAATAATGAACATGAAATGCAATACTACCATAAACCCTGAAAATTGTTTAGGTGATGGGAGGGAGGAGTAGAATATTACATATTTCAATCAAATGAACTGGTTTATTTCACAGAAACTGATATAATTGAATGGATTGCTATCTACATGTGAATACATGACACCTTTCCGTTGAGGCGTTAGTTTTGATGACATAGTGATCAGTAACTCGTGTTAGGAAATTGCATTAAAAATATACAAGGAATTTGAAACTCTATGGAATAACTTTATCTGTCTAGAGAACGTTTAGGAGCGTAAACGTTGCCATCGTTACCACAACCAGCAGAGCACACAATTACTACTGCATCACAATCACAAAGAAGAACGAGAAAATATCATCATCATCGTCGTCGTCGTCGTCGTCGCCGCCGTCGCCGCCGCCTTCACCACCACCACCACCACCACCACCACCACCACCACCACCACCACAAAAATCATCACCGTTAAATAAAAAACGCATTATTTCAGGACGAAATACAATCTGCATTTGTAATAAGAAATGTGCCTTGAACCAGTCAGATCTGTATTCATCTATATCTATGAAAATAAAGGTTTACAGTTACAAACACCTAATTCGATATGAAATAACAAGAAAAGAGTTACACAACAAAATCACAACTGATTGAACTTGATACAATCTTGATACAATCGTAAAACCAAAATGTTGACAGCCTTTGTTCTAAACTAACAATACCGAGCTTAAAGAGCCTGCTCGTTAGCGGCATGCATGTGCGACAACACAGTACTCAGTCTCAGGGCTCTATTTTGGACAACATTCCAATGACCATTTCAAATTGTTTGTAGCTGTCATTACCAAGCTATACAAAAAGTTCTACACATATTCCTTCCTCAATTTGAGAATCACATTTGAGGTTGCCAACGTGATGAGCCCAAGACTTTTGTAGGAATTGACCATCCCCAGGTTAATATTGTTGCACTTAAGAAGAGGAAGTTCAATTTCAGATCTTGAGAAGAGAATTATCATTTCATTACATTTCTTACCATTTAGTTGCATTTTGTTTCTTTGAGACCAGTTGCAAATTTCATCAGACTAGCTAGAAGTGTTGAATTACTGGCATCATTGTAACAAAGCTGTTCTGAAATGATTGTACCACCATGAATTTAAAATAAAATTTTTCTGCCGTTCATAGTTTTCTTTACGAGATCGGAAAGAACTCCATTCAGAATGGGCTTAATTTCCCTGGCAGACCGAAATAAAACAACTGCTTATATATACTGCGCACAGTCCAACAGTCATTACAATACGAGCTGCCAATCACGATTTGCCATGTATGATCTGTCAGTATTTATTCTGAATTTCTTTAATTCAAAACATTTCAATGAAAGATTAAGTGAAATATATCTATAAAGCTTTCCAAGAAAGAAATTCGAGCTACATACTTGATAAATGTGTGAGATTATTGTTCGATACAAGAAGCTATAGTGTTTAATCCTTAAATACTTTGTACAGCATAAAGAGAAGCGTCACTTCAATAGTACAGTGTTTGTAGTCGTGAACAGTTATTAATAGAAATTGCAGCCATTGCCTTTGACTACAAATTTACCAAAATTTATAAATGGATCAGTGCACTATGAGTTTCTTACGAGTAAAGGGCACCGGTGAAGATATTTACAATTTAGAGTTTGCTGTTTGCTATGTATGTATGTATGTATGTATGTATGTATGTATGTATGTATGTATGTATGTATGTATGTATGTATGTATGTATGTATGTGTGTGTGTGTGTGTGTGTGTGTATGTATGTATGTATGTATGTATGTATGTATGTATGTATGTATGTATGTATGCATGCATGCATGCATGCGTGTGTGTGTGTGTGTGTGTACGTACGTGTACGGTGTACATACGAGTGTGTGTTTGTATGCAAGCAGACTGGTGGGTAGTCAGGCAAGTAGGTAGGTATACGTAGGTAGGAAGGTGGGTATGTCTGTTAGTCTGTGCCTGAATTCTTATCTGATATTGAAAATGGTGGTTTTTAACGAAAGGTTATTCAAAAAGGTATATTTGATATATATCAATAACACACACACCAGGCCTATGTATCTTGTGATAATTTCGACCACTGAATAGGATATATAAATAAAGAGATGTATATAGGTATGCAGTTGACGTTGATTTGCCAAAGGGAGCTTTTTTTGTATCTTTACTTTGGAAAAAAAGCTTGTTTAAAAAAACAACAACAAACAACAACAACAACAACAACAACAACAACAACAACGATGTCAAATTATGAACTTTGGAAGTTTGCTAAAACGCATCATCTTGCAGGGGTAATGATACCATGATTTGATAAAGTCCGTTGGCAATCTAAACTTTGGAAATCTGTATTCAGGCAGTTTAGGTTTAGCGAAGTATAGATTCTTTCATGACGAGGAAACAGCGTCTCTAGACAATCAGCTGATTACTTTTTTTATCAAAATTTTAAGTCGATTTCTTGAAAGATGTGAATCAATTACTCCGAAATTATTTACCAATATTATTTTAAGGATATTAAGCCTCATTGATTTTATAGGGTAATAACAAAATTTTTAAAAATTTGGTAAAGAGAGCGGTACCGTTTCAAAGCACTCGCTTACGTATGGCACAAACTTAATTTCGACCATGAATAAATGCAAATTAATAAAAATAGTAATTGAATATCGATGAGACTTCTCATCCTGGAAAATTAATTCCCTGAAATACAAGTAAAGCTTTTGATAACAAGACGACACAGAAGATATAGTTTATTGGTTTTTCCTTTATTTGATTGATTATGTGGGTTGTGTAGAATCTATTATGTTCAATTCATTGAAATATGACGCATATATACAGTTTGATTGGATACTAAATAATGCATTCAACACAAATCGTTTGCTGCTTTCTTCAGAATAGTGGGTATATTTCATATAATATTGATTATTCTATTGGAGTTCGATGCGTATTCTGTATTCGATTCACGCTGCACCACCTCAGCTTAAAACAGCACTGTCCTTCAGAGAAGTCTACCAATGCATATTACGTAAGTGCAAAACAATTCATACTTTTGGGATAATACAAACATAAATCATCTTATGTCAGAGAGGACGAATCAGCTTTTGTTGCTTCCTGGCTATCCTGTGTTTGACTACTACTACTACTACTACTACTACTACTACTACTACTACAGTTATCCCTCTACTAAATGTACATATCGAAGCAAAAACAAGCTTTCCTTCAAAGTTTAAACCCGCCACCATACTATCCACGGATAGAATAGACCACTGATTAACAGGAACAGTGTCTTTATTTACTTCTAATAGGAATTCAAAATGTTTTGAAAATATATTCTGGTTGCTTGATGAAAAGAAAATGTCTCAGTTGCATCTAATGCAGATTCAATTTCTCAGATAAACTGATAAACTGTCAGCTTTAATGTTCAGTTAACCCTCAACTGACTACTCCCATTACTAAACGTATTTTTGTAGTTCTGACAATATAGAATCCAATTTCCGACGCTAAGCGACGTGAAGGGTTTACACAACTCACTGCTTGCTGGTTTTTAAAGGTTAAAATGTAAGTGCTTGACGCCAGTGATGTGAAAGGCTAAAGACATGCAATATTGGATTCTCAGCGGTGTTAACTCTAGTTCCTTGGGATGAGGAATATCCTTAATGTAAATATGGTTGATTCAGCTAGTGTTCACATTCACCCTCTTCATAGGAGATTTTTTTGTCTCTGAAGTAAAATTTAAAGGCCTTGGGTAAAAACTGGGTTTAGAATCTTTTTTTTACTCGATTGAAAATACATACACAAAAACAGGTAAAAGTGGCCATATGGATGAGAATTTGGTATTTATTTTGGATTTGGATTTGATAAAACAGCTTCGTTGTTTTTCTACTTGAAAAATAATGTGAAATAACATATACCAAGTTCATGTTCATAAACTACAAAACATTAAACACTGTGTAAAATGTGTTGTTATTGTACGTCCAATAACAAACATTTTACACGTTTTGCATCTTTTTGCAGTTTATTGAGTTTTCAAGTAGAAAAACATAGTGAAGATGTTTTATAAAATCAAAATCAAAAATAAATACCTATTTATCACCCATATCTCCACTTAAAGCTATACTGTACATGTAGATTCATGTCCTCAATGGCATTAAAACATCATTTAGTGTTGTTAGCAATAATGGTGGTATAGTGAGGGTTCTCCAACGTTTATGTATGTATGTATGTATGTATGTATGTACGTACGTATGTATGTATGTATGTATATGTATGTATGTATGTATGTATGTATGTATGTATGTATGTATGTATTATGGATTTACTCTCCAAGCTGATTAAGCACTCTACTAATTGGCGAAAGAAGAATGAAAATCTCTCTCTCTCTCTCTCTCTCTCTCTCTCTCTCTCTCTCTCTCTCTCTCTCTCTCTCTCTCTCTCTCTCTCTCTCTCTCTCTCTCTCTCTCTCTCTCTCTCTCTCTCTCTCTCTCTCTCTCTCTCTCTCTCTCTCTCTCTCTCTCTCTTTTATATATCACCTTCAACAAACTCGGCGTTTGCCCTATAACTTAAATCACTGTGACAATGTACTTGTACTTACGACAAACAATTCTCGTTTCTATAAAAAAGATTATAATCTTTTTATGAGTATAATAAGTATCCTTTAGAGCAGCATCCTCAAATACCTTTCTTCCTGATTAGATCTTGATTTATATTAGCGGAAAGGCACTTTTGTAAATAAGCTCTGATTCGTGAAAGACTAAAAAAGATGCAAATGTTATTTTGAAGTACTATTACCGAACTGTAATAACAAAATACGAATTGCGATATATTTGAGTTTTACTATTACAAATGCATTAGTTAGCAGGTAGGGTATGAATTAGTAGTGAGTAGCAAAAACACAAGCCTTTACCACAAAATCATGGCACTCTAATCACATTGTTCCTTTCTGAGCAATCAATATATACCACAATTGATATGACTTAGTTTTTTTAACGAGAAAGATAAGCATGGTCCACACTTATAACACACTTAGTATTAGATGGATACATTTCGACACATACATTAAAGATACACAGCTCAGTTTATTGGAGTCGGGTGGGGGGGGGTCGGGGTGGTTTAAAATTTGCTACGTATTATATTAACAATATTCTACCTATTGAAGCATCGTTAATACCGAACCAGAAAGACTATAGCTGGCTGATATACTGTTGACGCGTACTTCACAAGAAATGTTACATTTTGAACACAAATAAACAGTTTTGTGTTTTAATCTTTCTTGTTCCATTATACGACAGTGTTAATGATTTGCATTTACAGTGAGATAAAATATATTATTGTATATTATTACCTGCATTCAGTGTCTTTATCTTGTTTTGTGAAATTTTAAACCAAAGTATTTGTACGAGACGTAATAACCAAAGTGCCATCTATTTGAAACTGTATATTCACTCTGATTTGGCTCATAACAAGCATCATTTGCTTTTCTCACAGTCAACTCAAACCCGGTATTTAGGCATAGTGTACGTATACAAAGAACGTTAAGGAAACCACTGTACCAACAATGCTAAAAGACGAGCGGTAATCCAACATTAACACCATATACTAGAATAGTTTATTCAGGAATTTGTGCAAGTATTTTCCTCCGATTAAAAAAACGTCTGTAAACTCAGCTTATACCACTTTAAAGAGTGTACTATATCAAAGTCATTGTGGTCATATAAAGACAAATTCATTTATCACAGATTATAAAAGATTACAAGTTTCAATTGGGTCGGATGAACTTCTCTCGCCATCACACCTTCATCTGCAACTAGTATTTTATCATAATCATTCTTATCTCTTGTTCTGCACTTTGGCTCCATAAAACATATCGTAGTTCTTTTCAAACAACACGTACACGTATGTTCTGAGGCAATGGTAGGTATAATAGTTTAGAAGTTTAGTTTAATTCATAAGAATAGGGCCCATTGTCTAATAAAGGTACGTATCTATGTATTCATTCACACGAGAGAAGCAAAAGAACGACATTCTGTATTTGACCTTTGATATTGAGCAGTCTTCATTGGAACGCCAAATCCGTTGTGTTAGTTTTGTTACTATTTGAAGTCATTCGTGTACATCTTTTTCAACGTTTTGCTCCCTAAAAGATATACATATAGAAGTTCTTTTCAAACAACACGCACACGTACGTGCTGAGAAAATGATTATATGATAAGATAGGTACCTATGGATTCATCCAGGCGTGACCTTTGATATTGAGCGCAGTCTTCATGGACAAAGCCTCTCTGTCATGCTTCAGGGTAGACCTTGAATTTTGCGACTAGGGTAGTATAGATGTACAGCGGTAAAAGCAATACTTTGGTTTACCATAATTCGACCAGTGATCGAAATTGTCACTTGATATAGGAGTCTGATAAGCATAAACGTCATGACAACTGCATATAAATGTACCGAAAATGCCACTCTGAAATATTGAAGTCAAATCTTGAAACTTTCGTAGTTTTCCTTACCTTCAATACCTAATGTACCTAATAATATTCAAATAGTAATTCTTTTAAAGTAAGAAAATCAATCAATGATATCATTGAGCTTCAGAATCTGCTTAGTGGATATGTGAGCTATAATGTGAGTTGCTATAATTGTTTGCCAAGATGGTGGCCATGACCAGCTGCTTATTATATATGTAAACCCCAGAGGAGATAATGACGCATGCTATAAGTCATGGGTGATGCAAACTGAAATGAAATAGATGGATATCTTCTAATGATAATCGTATTGCTGAGTGAGTGATATCCCCAGGATTTTGTAATAGTAGTACCAATCTCACTATCACCTCTGGCATATATCAACTTTGAGACAAAAGCTGTGATGATTATATACCTAGCATAATGTATTAGACGAACGGAACGGTAGAACACATTAACGGTCAAAAAGCTAGGTGGGATTTGTTCCTCATCAGCATAAATGAAACTACTTCTCTCTTGAACTATATTTTGTTGAGTGCATAAAAAGCTCTTGGAGGCAAATGTCACCGAGTAGAACACGTTTATGAGAGCTAGAGAGGCGAATTTATTTGCCACAAAATGTCTTTCTGCTAATACTCATTACTTCTGTTTCTCATTTATTGATGAAGCGTAGTGGCTTTGGCCTCTACATAATTCAAAAGCAAAACACTTGATCATTGAATGAAGTAGTGGCCCCCGCCAAGAATTAGGGTAAACGTGTTTTCCAAAGTCAAGAAAGAGGTCAGAATTACAGTTTGTCATCAACCACCACGCCGGCGGATTTCATCTTGTAATTCGAGGACATATTGACCTGAATGCTGTAGCATGAACCGTTGCATATATAGCACATGTCCCTAAAATACATTAACTATGATTAGCTGTGTTTGTTCAATAAACGTGACCTTTTCAGTAAACCTGCAGGATGGAACGAGTGCTTAGGACTAATTCCAGGTTGTTTATAGACCTAATGTTTTGGGAAACCCAAATTTAGACTGCAAACACACTGAAGAATTTGCCTTTTGCCATTCCCATGGGATATGTAAATGCTAAATGAATAGCTAATGATGGCACAGTTGATGATCGCGGCAATTTCCGGCTTACTGATAATACTGGCAGTGAATTTAAGTGGACTTTTTACTTCCCAATTTGGCTTTGTAAAGTTTAAAAATAATAATCGGGAAAACATTCTGGATTAAGGAAATCCCAACCCGATGTCTAAGAGTGGATTTTTCATCTTATCTTGGTCACAGATATATGACTGCAGGCTATTTGTAATGTCAATGTGCATTGAATGACATCATTTGACATCTATTCTGTGTAACACATATTGTTTTCGCTCTTGTATGTCTAATCAGAGCCGGAGGTGATACGTGTTAAGACCAAAATCAAAATAGATTTCTTTGGCAAAGTGAAAGAACATCAAATGAATAGCCACTATCGTCATGACGACCAGTCATCAAACGTTGTTCTACTTCAGCAACTTTTCATGGACGTGACACTTGCAAAACTGAGCGTGATTTCACAATTACCGCATTCTTTAAATTTATTTATTTGAAAGGGTTTCTTATTTTTGTTATCTGGTGAAATAAATTTCATTCATTCATTCATTCATTCATTCATTCATTCAATTATTCATTCATGTAATTGCGTGGCGTCATACGAAGGACATATCATCAAATTACTTTTATTACAATATGAAGAGGGAGAGATACCGAGAGAGGAGGGAAAAGGGAAAACACACTCACAGTTACAAAGGAGCTTTTGAAGACAGTTTTAGACAGACCTGTCTAGTATCTGTCTGTGTCTCATCATTTCCTGTCTTTTTGTGTCTGTCTCCATATCTCTTTGCTTGACAATTTGCTTGCCTACAGCTCTCTCTCTCTCTCTCTCTCTCTCTCTCTCTCTCTCTCTCTCTCTCTCTCTCTCTCTCTCTCTCTCTCTCTCTCTCTCTCTCTCTCTCTCTCTCTCTCTCTCTCTCTCTCTCTCTCGCCGCTAACCTTACAGACTTCAATCACCAGAAAACAGTGAGCAGCACTACATGTACAGCGCCCTCCCAAACAAAACGTGATACCCATCTAGTGACCTTTGATGCCCGATTTTGGTTATGACACCACCTTTTTTTCTAGAAATCTGTATTCTCTGTCAATTCCATTTCTAAATTATCTTTTCCAAAGCTATAAATATGTTATGAAGTATCTAACATTACTCGGTAACATGGCACGACGCTCTGTCCAGCAATTAGCAGCACTTCATATATATTGACAAAATCAATTACAACGTTCAGAGTGTACAGTTTCGTATTGCGGCTAAAAATATAAACTAATTGCAAATATTAAGAAATGGGGAAAGCTTTTGAAATTGATAACTAAAGAAAAGTTTCCGAATACAAAATGTAAAACTTTCCATTCATGAAAAATTTGTATTTTCGTAATGAGCCCATTTAAAATAGTATTAACTGGATTTAAACTGAATGCCTCCCATAAGGGCTTGGGCCTACACACATTGTTGGAATGTAAAAATTCTAAACTATAGCTATTATACACGATGTAGGTTAATTGGAAAAATTATTATATGAAACGAAATGAAATTTGAAGCTTTCACGGTTAATATATTGCTTAATTATTAAAAAAACACATTGGTTATTCAAATTAACTATATAGATTATAAGTTGAAGCTTTAAATGACACATGTACTTCTTTACCATCGACCATCAATACATATACAAAATTATCTTAGCATATTAGCATATGAAGATGTGTAGCAAATTTCATTATAATTGAGCCAGCTGTTTTTAAGAAAATTATGACACAGACGCACACACACAAACACATGCACAGACAGACAAACAGACAGACACACAGACACACACAGAGACAGACACACACACAGAGATACAGACACTACCATTTCAATACCCCTCCCCCTCCCTTACGAAAGGTAACCAGATTTAAAATGAACGCCTCCGTAAGGGAATAGCTAATTATGCAAATTACTCATTAAAGGTAAAATTTGTATCAACAAAGTTCATAGGACAAGTGCGCATTATTATGGTTGATATATGTACCATATTGTAATATTACATGATATTTGAAGCTTGAATTTTTAAGTTACAGCCTAGTTACCTTATATCGATAATTATGCAAATTTTTCACTAAAACTGTAAGCTATATCAACAAATTATATAGGACGTACCCTCTTTGTTAGGGTTAACATTATGTACTAAATGATATTGAAATTCACGCATGCATTCTTAAGATACATCCTAATTACTGAAAAAAATTAAATTAGTCATTAACACTGTAAATTTTATAGGGCGTATGGACTTTGTTATGTTTAATATGTGAGTAAATTACTCTTAAGATATAGCCTAATCACAGAAACTCATTAATTATGCAAATTATCATTAACACAGTATGGTACATTAGCAAACTTGATAAGACATACGCAATTTGTTATGGTTAAAGTATGGACAGAATTGCATTGAAATTGAAGTATGCAGTATTAAGATATAGCCTAATTACGGAAAATCACTAATTATGCAAATTATTTATTAGCACTGCACGGTACATCAACATATTTTATAGGACATATGCAATTTGTTATAGTTAACGTATGTACTGAATTATATTGAAATTGAAGTATGGTTTCTTAAGATATATCCTAATTACCGAAAATCATTAATGCAAATTATTCATTAACGCTGTAAGGTACATCAACAAATGTTATAGGACAAATGCATTTTGTTATGTTTAACAAACATACTAAATTATATTGAAATTGAAGTATGCAGTCTTGAGATATTGCTTAATTAGTTGATTTCATTGATATGCAAATTTCTCTAATCAATATGAACAGATCTTGATTAAAAACTAATCAGTTCTAGCCATTACCCCAAACATTGTGTACCAAATTTCAGTATAATTGAGCCTGCCGTTGTTTTAAGAAAATGATGACACAGACAGACAGACAGACAGACAGACAGACAGACACACACACACACACATACACACACACACACACACACACACACACACACACACACACACACAAACGGACATATGACAAACAGACAGACATCCCTCTTTTAATACCTCCCGTACCCTTACGGGAGGTAAAAATGGTAACACATTTAGACAAATTATACGCATGTAGTCACTATATGTTACATGTGGACTGTACTTTATCGTTGCCCACCATGCACAAAATAAGACTTCCATTAACAAAGACAGTGCACAACTAAAGTTAGTCTTGCTGCTAGACCCCTCGGGCTTTTCTGCTCACTGTCAAGGTGACCGAAGGTCGCTAGTGAGGGCGACAGCCCGAATTCACCTTCGATCGTGTGCCACCTCCAGAGTGTTGAGAAGAAAGCCTGAGGTCTAGCAGGTAGACTAACCTAAATTAAGCCAGTGACCTGTGACAGTGTTGAACAATTTACTCCACGCTGTAGTGTGATATTGAAATACATTGACTATGTAGCACGCCCTCTTGAGGCGGAGTCACGTTCTTTCTAAACAAAATGTACGGGACTTCGAGACGACATTTTGCTACCAGTACCTGATGACCAGGTTAGTGCGTTGTGAATGTGGAGCTACTTTAAACATAGTCATGATCAAATCAGTTTGGCGACATGTTCCGTTCACGATATAAGTAACGAAAACCAGACAACGTTGCATGCCGGATAACACCAGGATTATAGTCACAAGCGTCGAAAACAACAAGGCTGGCGAGGGCGAGACTCTAATATACGTGCCATATAGGTTTGTATACGTGTAGATATGTTTCATGATAGTTACCATAAAGGTCACTTTTGTGTCATCACCAACATATGTACTGATATTCTACAAATTTAGGGTGTAAAGGTTGGTTGTCAAGGTAACCGTTGCCACAACGTTTGTAGATGAACTTTGAGTAATAATACTTTGAGGGCTGCTAAAAATAGATTTCACATAGCTATGGGTTCATGTTGATATTATAATACTGAATAAAACATTACAGTTGTCGTTGCTTAAATGAAGTATATCTCTTGTCAACATTAATCAATGGGTTTTGTTTTGGTTCGACGGAGAACTGGTCGCCCTCAAACCGATACACCGACGTTAATTTAGCACGCTGGAGGACATGTTTACTTCATTTATATATCAGCTGCTTTGGGCGACATGGAGTTGAAATATAGTTCATATGATGATCTGTATAATCTGGTGACAGCGGGCGCTATTACAATTCCTAGAAATACTTCATCATCTACCTTTAGTCTCCTATTACACATTGATTAACTTCACATCATGTCCAACATATCATGACTGTAACTTTGCTTTTTCATAAACAGGTTAATATAATATTACAGAAGTACTCGAGGCCTGAAGAGATATATGAGGGGGATATATCGGACCAGTTAGTTCCAATCTAAGGTATGTTGAAAACCTTGTATATCGCCATAATATTAGCTGATGGTTAAAACAGAGTCGGATTACTCAATGTGTTAAATACAGTTTTGTATTTCGTAATTGATATTTGCTATTATAATTAGCCTTTAAGTGATGTTGTTGAGGAAAATTGCTCTACCAGCCAATCAAATTTGTTAAGAACAAAAAGGACTTGATTATTTGTCACAGGCTCTATAGCAGTCAGCAAACCAGGTGCAGATATTCTTGCAATTCTGTGTCAGATTTTGTAACATTGCAATGTCGTACATGTAATAAAAAAGAGCCTTACAGTGTCAAACACGAAATACTGAAATGTTAGGCTGATCATACCAAAGAGAGAGCTTATTCGTGACAGTGCATCTTTTGTAGAGCGCCAGTGAGCATCACTTGATGGATACTAGGTGCAATATAACTCTCTTTATTTATCTATCTATTTATTTGTTTTATTATTTATTAACGTTACACTAATAAGATGACTGTTTGTGCAGAAATCTGAACTACCTTAGGGAGCCTTATGTCGACAAAAGGATAACCCAAACCGACTGTTTCACCTTACACATTTAGATGTCAACGCAAGGAAAGAAAACATTCAAAACGGAGGCAGGAGACATTGTCATCCGAAGTTTCTCTAGTGGTGATGAAGATGACGTCTTAACAATGTTCTTGGCTGGGAGGAAAACAGTTATTTTTGATTTATACAAACGGCAGTTTAACTTTAAATCAGTATGGATATGCTTAGTAACTGGAGTAGTGGTCTCTTGCTTATTGTGGCCTTACGTTTCATTGTTTGTTATTATCACAATAATGGCAGTATTTTATTTCTTAAGTTTTAAGTATGAACACATGTATGCAAATATACGTCTTCGAACCGATTTACAGGACATTACTAACTATTACAACAAACCGAGACATCATTTCTGGGTTGCTGAACACAACGGAACTGTCGTCGGTTCAGTCAGTGTTCGAGAAGATGGGACAGATCCTATGAAAGCAGAGTTGTTGACGATGAATGTTAAGAATGGCTATCGACGTTTGGGAATCGGAAACACATTAGTAGACACTGTAGTAGAGTTTGCAGTGAAAAATCATTATCGAGAACTGTTTCTGACGACTTTGTTTAGTATGGCAGCTCCAAGAATAATGTATGAACGGAAAGGTTTCACGCTTGTTAAGATCAAGGATGACATACAGTTTATATTTCTCAAATCGGAAGTGTGCTTTTATTCACTGAAACTCAACAGGCATGATTAAAAGTATTCGTCTTCGAAATAAAAAGAGGTAATGTTTGCATATTCTTCGAGTTAATATATTCGAGATGCATCCAATAAACATAATGGCTACTTCCACCAAAGGAAACGGTCGACATATTCCTTTTTTTCTTTTGGTTTATTTTCAAATTTTGTGTCTGTGGAATATAGCCTATGCTATACATTTAGGAAGAATTGTTGCCACTGCAAATCTCCATATCAAAGTATATTTGTCATGATTTTAGTCAGTCGTTGGTTGGTTACAAAATCAGGAGTACCAGTAACGTTAACAGGTATTGCACCTTATACCGCCACTATATATTATCAGAGAGTGGTTATACTAAAACTAAATTTGTACCTTGGATTAATACAAGTCTTCAACTTTCGAAGACATAGCCCCCGCCATTAGTTCACGGCTACTTAGTATCTAAAAATGATATATAGATCGCAACATAAAAGCCTTACACCTGTCACTCACAATGGTCTTGTTACAAACGACAGTTCAAGTTTAAATCAGTTTGGATATGTGTGGTAACTGGAATGGTGGTGTCTTACCTACTGTGTCCATCACTTTATGGTTCATTGTTTTGTTATTATCACACCATGGACTGTCTTTTATTTCTTGTCTCCGTGGAACACAATCTATTCAATATGTTACAGTTCCTTATTAGCCAGTCGTTATTTGCATAATCAAGGGTATATGTTGCTTTAACATGTGTTACCCCCCCCCCCCCCACCATCACAGTATTTTAACAGAGCTTATACTACAGTCTTATTTGTACTTTATAGTTAGTACAAGTCTTTTACTTTCGAAGACATGGCTTCCGCCACTAGTTCACGATTAATTGATATCTAAAATATGATTCTATGATGAGCTAGTAATCACTTGTAATTTCAGAACGTCACTGTCTTCTTATAATGTGAATAATGTTAATTAACCCCATATTCAGAAGAAAATAGACATTAATTAAATAATTAGTATGCAAGACATCGACATATGAAACAAGGTCAGTCTGACTATATAATCTTTCTCCACTATTTGTACATGTGTGTTGACTCTGGATTTAAGGTTCAAGAAATTCAAATGATCAGAAACTTCCAAATGTATTGTGCAATTGTAATTCGATCTTTAAAATCAAGGTTAACAGTCATTCAGTGCTTGACTACAATCTACACAACATCTGAATGTTTTGTCTAACGTGTTTTTAACCATGGATATGAAGGTTAAGGTCATTTACAAGGGCAATGACTGTTTCATTTGAAGGTATTAAAGTGGCCATATGGATGAGGATTGGGTAGTTATTTTGGACCTTTGTGATATATAAAACAATTTTGTTGTGGCTTCCTATTTGAAATGTCAAAGTAAAACAACAAAGACAAAGTCTGTATTTGAAACTCAATACATTGCAAAAAGCTTTATTAAGTTACAGACGTTACTAAGTTACAGTAAAGGACTTGGCATATGCTGTTTCACATTGCCTGTTCAAATAAGAAGCCATGACATATTGTTTTATAAATTAAATATCCAAAATAACTACCCAGTCCTCATCAATATGGCCACTTTAACAGTGAATATGAGGTCAAAGCCAAAATCCAATCAATGGCAACGTTTATTTCATATTGATTGTTTGTCTCAGGGATATGACCGTCCAGTCGATGGACGGCCACACTGAACAGAAAGCACAGACGCACATTGGTTAATCCAATACCTTTCCTCACCCCACCACTTCATTTGATTGGCATGTGTATATGGTACCACAATTGAGACAATTATACGATGCAGTACATATTACCTGGCAACGAAGTGTATTTTGTTGTGGCAAAGCTGTAAGATATTTTTTTTTCAGATGTGCACTTGGTAAATGACTTCTGAAGTTTAGTTTGGTTGCAAAAAATCACGAATAAAGAGCAAAACATTTCAAGACTTTCAGACTATCAGAATGTTGATGGCCCAACGACTGCTCAGCCCCCTTTCCATGGTCGTAAATTTTGCCCATTCCTTTGCACATTGGATATGCAACAGCTTAGTTTAATCTCAATTCAGTCTTAATTGTATGCATCATCAGAGCCAAGTAAACCACTGTATAAGGTATTATATAATTTGGAATTGACTCAAATGCATATGGTCATATGTATCATTCATAAAATATAAAGAAATTCCCTTAATTTTGAAACAGTTACTGACATGTGAAGCTTGCATGATGATACATTGCCCATCATCAGAAAATAAAAATTGAAATGCCAAAAATATTGCAATTGGTAGGTTGGGCCCGTTGAACAGCTTTTTAATTTTTTCTGATTTTACTGATAAAACGGCAGATCTCTTTTTGGAATATTTGGTGGCCCTGAAGAACTGTTAAACTAGGTACGCAGTTTAAGATGTACTCTTTGAAGATCCACTTTCATTAATTGTGTTCGAAGTTGTCTTTAGTTGAAATATTGTTTCATATAATTATCTCATTGCACTGACACTAGCATTATTCCGCAATTCATTTTGAAGCGACAATTTGCTATGGGAAGAATGGCCCTGAATTTTGTAAACAGAGCTGTCCCTTCGACATCAAAATCCAAACTTCAATTTACATTACAATATAATAATGACAAGGAGACTCCACTGAGTTCAGCTTGGATTCCGACATACAGTAGGGCCATACAAGTTTTGGGAAAGACAGAAAAAAAAATCTGTTCAAAATGTTAGTTCTACTTCCCGTTGTACCTGGACAAATAGTTGGGTAAAGAAGAGGGCTGTTTTGTTGTGTTACTTATTTGAGAAAGCACCATCCAATTTTTTTAAATTAAAAAGTTTAGTTTTTTTTACTTGGAATGTGACATCGTTTCGGCAACTACTTTCAAAAGATACGACATTACATATGATGTGTAATTGCGTACGCTAAAATGGATATAATGTAAATTACATGCAAATGTATGTATATTGGCCACCTTTCTAAATTTTAAATGCAGGGTTGCACCAAGACAAAGTTCTGCCCCCCCCCCTCCCCCCGGCAATTTGGTCAGGCTACGGCCCTGCGTACTTGACATTGTGAAGACCACAATGGCTCAGAATATTTCTATCAGAATACAATAAAATGACGATAATATCGTTAATATTGACGTATTAAACCAACACTATATGAAAGGGGTGAAATTACACTTGTTTCTGTGATTTTTTCTAACTACCTTCCAAGAACGTGATTGGATATCGATGTCTACATGTTAAATGGAGAGCCGTTATCGGCCGTAGCATGTGCTGCTGTTACATAAAGGGCTAGGACAATATGCAAAATAGGTAGTTAGAAAAGAAATATCTGCTCCAATTCCCCTACATGGCATTAGAAATCCGTTGATATCTTTGGTAAGCGTGGTCCGATTGTAACAACGACGCGATTTATCGGAAGATTATTAAATTTGGGAACCAGGAAGTGATGGAAGGTAAAATCTTCGAAATGTTTGCCCAGTACAACGGCCGGTTGAACGTTCATGTTTACGTATGGTAATGGTGGCTGCCTTTCATACCGTGTGTCTTCCTTCGCATTGAGTGAAACTGCGCGATCACAGAAACAAGCTTAATTTCACCCCTTTCATATAGTGTTGGTTTAATACGTCAATATTAACGATATTATCGTCATTTTATTGTATTCTGATAGAAATATTCTGAGCCATAACTCGGGAAACAAATGCCTGTGGTGAAGACTTACTTGTTTACTGGTCAACGAACTTTTTGATGACCATGTCTCCTGAATGTCGTCTGACCTTACTGACCCCATGAAATATGACATATCTACACACACACACTTCGTCTACGTAGCAGCTATAACATTACCGCAGACTATTAAACATTGTGTCTACAACAGTGTTCGCCCCAGACACGTTTGTAGTTCTCCGATTCTGTTTCCGCTTGACGCTGTTACCACAAGGTGAGGTTGAATTCATGGTTATCATTCTAGCATTTTGAACTCTTCCTATTGAACTATAAGTAACAATAGTACTATTCCGATGACAAAATCCATTTGCCTCAACTCGGACTTGTTAATTATTAACGTTACAGGGCCCTGTGGTTATACCATGGCTGTACGAATGAATGGTGTCAAATCCAACTTATTTCAGTATCAATTTGTGAAGGGATAACGGTGAATTTGTATTGAATCTGATACGATTGATGTAAACACAGAATAAAGCTCTAACACCGAGGCTATGGTTGAACCTTTTAAAACACGGGGACGTCTGTTCGAACTTACCGTTATTTTTCTTCAACTTAATTCCGATATGTATTTTATACATGGTCGACGATTTTGTATTTTGTCCTTTGTAAAGCAAAGAGTTTTATTTGTAGTATGTTGTCCTGTGATAACAAGATCAAAGGTCACATTGATGGCAAACTAACACAGAGAATAGTCCAAATGGTGCAGGTCCCATGTTTTATGTGTTATATCATGCAGCGGTTAAAACAAAGCTTTATATTGTTTTGTGTTTGACCTCAGGGTCTACTTTCTGGCTTACATAAAAACTTGTCAACCACATGATATCCCCTGGCAGAAATGTAGACTTTGAACTGTTAGTTTTAAAAATGGAATTTTGCATTTACATTCTAAATTGTCAGAACAAGTGATGGGCCAGAAAAAGCACTGGACTAGGTCTTGACAAAATGGATGCACTAAGTGGCCAACCAAATAAAGTAGTTATTCGCCGCTTATCATCTGGCTAAAATGTAGACTCTTATTAACTTGGCCCCTGGTTTCAAACCTTTGCACTTGTATTTCAAATTCAGGTGCCAAGTACTAGACTAGCATTTTTCCAAATAAGGTGCCCCCAAGTGCCAACAAAATAACACAGGTTCTCGACCCCTTTTCTCTAGCTTACACCTAGCCCTATGACACCCTATCTTTAAAAGCACAGAGAAGAAGATAATTTACCCCTACCCCCTACCGTCGGTATTTCAAAATAATAGCTTATATTGGTTTCAATGGGAGAAAATCAGTAATAACCCACAAATATTCAATGTTAACCTACTTTTTCTTGTTCAGCTCATTCAACTGAATAAACAAACACCTTTCATGGGTATCAGATCATGTTATTTAAAAAAAGAATGGAAAGTTTTTATGTAATTTTCCGGAAAATTTTTTGATTTTTCAAAAATCGGCAATTTAAAGCCTCCAAAATTTTTATTTCTTGGCATATATATGGCAAACATTATATCATTAGAAAGGAAATTTTCTAAGCCTTCCAAATATATATTGGATAATACAGTCCGTGCTTGCATGTGTCGAATGGAAGACAATGTGTTACCCCTACCCTCAACCTTTCGACGCCATTCTGTGACGCACATGTAATTTGAAATCGAGGCCAAACTGGTAGTGCATCCCAAAATGTTCAGTTAACATTTTGTTTCTCATTCAGTAGACTCCAATGAACAAAAAATACCTATGTTGGAGGTTTGTGGGGGGGGGGTGCACGGTAACCCCCTCTGGCCCATGGACTAAATCGTTTGAACCTAGTTTTAGTACCGGTACATATTTATGAGAGGTTGTAGTTTTACGTTGAATCCATACGGTACACCTGTAAGCATTCCCTACCAAGTAACCCCTTGCCCCCATATATAACATTCCACCCCTGGTTTGTTTCCTTATAGATGTCACAACAAGTGGAGAGGTCCAGGACCTTTAAAACCGAGGCAGGAGATATTGTCATAAGAAGTTTCACTCCTGAAGATGACGATGAAGTCAAAGCTATGTTCGTCACTGGTATGAAAGAGAACACTTTTCGTCTTTTCAAACGTCAGTTTAAGTTGAAGTCAACATGGTTAAGTCTGTTGGCAGGAATGATAATATGTCGGTGGTTGACACACTCATTTTACAGCCTACTGTTTGTTGCTTTTACGACCATGGTGGTATTATATATCTTGAGTATGTTGGCATTTAAAAACTACTTTGATTCACGTCTTCAAAGCGACCTAAAAGACATCAACACCTATTACATGAATAAGCCGAGACATCACTTCTGGGTTGCTCAGTACAAGGGAACAGTCATTGGTTCAGTCTGTGTTCGAGAAGACGAGACAGATCCTAAGATAGCAGAGTTACTAACGATGAGTGTAAAGAAGGAATATAGACGCTTTGGCATTGGAAAGAGTTTATTAAATACTGTTATAGACTTTGCAAGAAGACATGGATATCAAGAACTATTCCTATCGACGTTGGTTGTTATGGAACCTCCAAGAAAACTGTATGAAGGGAAAGGATTCCAGTTGATAAAGATTGTAGGATACAACGAGTATATGATAGTTATGAAGGTGGAAATATGTTTCTATTCGATGACACTTAAATAACAACATTAGAAAATCACAATTGACCTAGTAATCTTTGTGACAGAAACAAAGAAAATGGTTGTTCTGGAAACGTTTCACATTCGAAATTGCATTTCTTTTGCACAGATTGTTTATTAGTTGCCTTTACTTCTGTGCTCCTTTTATTCATAGACGTCTTCAAATACGCAACATGGCAGAGATGGATAGTCACTACAAATAGTTGGAAAATTTAGAAACCGTTTGAGTTGAGTTTGTTTAGACCATCCAGTTTTGGTATGAGTTTTACACACACACACACACACACACACACACACACACACACACACACACACACACACTTACTTACTTACTTACTCACTCAAAGCAGCTCCCTATAACCTCTGATATTTTGCTATAAATCACTGTGTAAATTGCTAACATGTATAAATATTCAGGTTGGAAAAAAAAACCTTCAAAACATTTATTTGTGCTTTATTTTCCCTGGGTGTGGAAGAGACTTATAATTTGTTTACATACCACTAAGCCTACTCTTTACACACGTTTGTTTAGATTCATAATATACATGCTGTTGAATATAAGCAAGTAGTTGAACAGTTATTATAGCATAAGCCTTTATAATACCGAAGTTTATATAATAGTTGTGTAAACAAAGTGCACATCTTAAACATATTATATGTATGAATTTTACAAGCAACAAGCAAAAAAGCAACAAGGTTTCATCTGATATTTACTATAACAAGTCTTCTGAGATGACAAAGGCCCTAACGCCAATGTGCTGTTAATTAGTGTCTAAAATGTAGTCCTACAATTCACTTCCAAATTGACAAAATCATTAATAGCAATGTCTGTTCATAACATCAGGTGATGCTAATTGACCCAAACACAATACAGGAGAAAATGGACATCTAATATAAATAGTATAATACATTGATATACAAGGCAAGGTCAGTCTGACTAGATGTGCTTAAGTGTTGCCTAAATGAAAACACTTTTTAAAATTTCTTTAGTAATTTACTGTTTGTAAGTAAAGATCTATGGTCAAGGTCAAAGATCATATGTGAAACATGTTGCCCATCTCTAAAATTATGGATCTATACACATGAATAACTGTACCTATATGTGAAAAAATTCAAAGGTTTGGAGTAAACTGCTCTTTGACCATGAATGTATTGGTCAAGGTCATAGTTTATTGTCTTATAAGAAAAATACCTCTGATTACATTGGTGTAGGCAATTGGATGAGAAATATTTAAAGAAAGCATTTTCTTCGACTCATTATCTTCAAATATTGTGAGTTTGTTACTCACTTTTAATTTTTTTAACTTTTAAAAAAATGTACCCTGTTACTCGTCATCTCCCTATAATCGTGCAATGACCGTGCAAAACAAATCTACCCAACATCCTTAGCTTGTTAGAGAGGCTTACTTAGTAAGCCTAGGCACTGATATATTCCACATGTTGATCTTTACCACTTCAGCTTGCCGGGCATGTATTTATCAACCAGGCTTTGGTAGTAAGGTTTGAGCTCTTCGATATTGGGAAGTTCATCAGACTTTGAGTACAGGTCAAATTTGCTATTATACAAAAGGAAAACAATTATCATAGATCATTGTAAGAGAGAGAGAGAGAGAGAGAGAGAGAGAGAGAGAGAGAGAGAGAGAGAGAGAGAGAGAGAGAGAGAGAGAGAGAGAGAGAGAGAGAGAGAGAGAGAGGGGGGGGAGACAGCTGCAGGCAGGCATGCTGTCAAGCAAAGAGACAGACTGAGAAAGACAGAAAATGATGAGACGCAGACAGACACTTAACAGGAACAGGTCTGTCTGAAACTGACTTCATAAGCCCGTTTGTAAAAGGGTTTAAAACATGGATGGTACTGAAGTACAGGTGACTGCATTAAAATGATTTTTATCCATATTTTACATAATATTGTAACATGAGATAGATGATAACAAGTGACCTTAGTTTGCAATTGCTTGGATCTCTTGACCAAAATAGTCTATGAAATACTGTAAATGCATCTGAAAATATGGCATCATGCATTCTACTGTCACTGACAGTGTCATATTGCTATGGACTTCTGGCTGCAATATAGACAATAAACTATATTAATTTCAAAATGTGGTCCATTGTAGTGTTGTGATCAAACTTGCATAACTAATGATCTTCAGTAATTAAGCTATATCTTGAGACTACACACTTCAAATTCTATATAATTTTGTACCTTCATCAACCACAACGAAGCACATGCCTAATGCAGTTCTGTATGTATTTCTATATGTATTTCTTTATGTATGTATGTATTTCTTTATGTATGTATGTATTTCTTTATGTATTTCTTTATGTATGTATGTATGTATGTATGTATGTATGTATGTATGTATGTATGAGTGTGGGTGTTTGTATGTATGTATGTATGTATGTATGTATGTATGTATGTATGTATGTATGTATGTATGTATGTATGTGTGTGTGTGTGTGCGCGTGCGTGCGCGCGCGTACGCGCGCGCGCCTGCTGCCTGTATGTATGTTTATGCCATGTTAGGGTGGTACTGTCGCTGAGTACCTGGCTGGGTATTAAATTGCCCAATAACAAATAAGGGAAAGATACTCTGGACAAAGGACAAGCACAGTGTAAGATCTCAGGTGCAATATACAAGTACATATATGTTCGTGAAAGTGTGGGAAGTTTGCATTTGAAATTAGAGTATGCTACTACTGGACGTAATGCATTATTTGACAAGTTTGACAAAGAGAAAACCTACTGTAACTGGCCATGTGCCGACTGTGAACTATAGGTAAGGCAGTCGATGTGATTTACATAAACGAGAAGGAGTTATGATATCATAACGTTTTCTATGTGTAAATGTCTATCGATGGTTGCTAAGCTATAGACCGACAACAACTTACATGCGTTATTGCTTTTCTGACAGGCCTAAGGGACCTTTAACCTTTCTTTGCGTGTTTAGTCGTTGAGTCTGATACAACTTCAAAGCCCCTCGCAGGCGAAAGTCCCAAGGTAAAAGGTAACTATTATGTTGAGATATATCTGTGTCCATACTGGGAATGCAATAGGTAATATACAAGCTGTCTCACAACTCTTTGAACACAACGTCCATTCTCGCAAGCCACAGTGAATAGTTCTGCTGACGGGTACGTGCGGTAAAGAGGCATGTGATTTACGACGTTGTTTATGTGCGACTGTACCCCTCTATCACGCGGTGTTGCACGGAATCTCAGACCACTAACGAAGTGGTCTGAGATGGAATTTGGTAGCCTAGCTGTAGTCTTGAAGGACTAACGCTTAAGTGTACTACACTATTCAGCTATCCTTACTACCATTTTGATAAAAAATTAACTTTCGCTCGTTGGCCTTGGAGGATGAGTGAAAATCCAAAAAATAAAAATGGCGGTTAAGATAGCTGAATTAGTGTAGTAGCGTTAGTCTTTCAAGACTAAAGGTAGGTCAGCATAGGAGGGACTGTGTAAGAACCAACGTGCATCGACTAAGTAGTTCGTCCTAACTCAGACCATTAAAAGAATTCTTTTAGTGGTCGGAGGTCCTAAATACAGTAACGTGTTGTGTTTTCCATTCCTGACAGCTTCGATGAAATACATGTAGAGAGCTTCCCCGCACTGTGTTTCGTAGTTCAAGGTTATCCTCTGAATTTGTAGCAGTCAGACTTGTGTTCCTTTCATACGTGCTTCATATGTCTGTGTGTCAAGTACATGAATATTTGTTATAATAAGCAAGTGGTTCGTTCTAAAAGCTATTATTGTGTGTGCCAAGTCAATATACTAGTCTGGCGAGTCAACATATCGTCTGGTGCTCATAATATGAATATGGAGGTATAGCATCCTTCTAATACCTCCATGGTATGAAGTTTGCACAACAGGTCGAATTAAATAAAGACCGTTCTGGTATTTTTGTGTTGATGGGGAGTGACAAGTAGTGAAAGTCCGAATGCAGGCGTTACATGTATAATTGCCACATAATTAGAAAGATCCAGCATTTCCTCACGTACATGGTATTGATATGGTATCCACACGCAATGCGGCCGATCACTGTTAATCAAAGTTGACGATCAGGTATATCACGTCTGCATGCCTTACTTGCTTTGAAAGTTCAACCAATAGCTAGTAATGTAAACACCGTGTAAAATACATTATATTACGACTTGTAACCATATTATTCTTAGAATGCAATAGCTTAAATTCCACGTGATAATCAACAAGTAGGCAGATAGCCGTACTCTACATTTGGTATGAACGATATGTAACTATTATAGAACTAAATTTATAAAGGTCAAGGGTCAATAGATAGTTCAAGGCCAGGCTCTATGTACATCCAACACACGCAGAGGTGACCTTTACTGCAGTGGTCAGGTGAGGGTATCAGCGCAGATATAGTTATCCACAGATATATGGAAAGCCGTGACTATCTTATATGTTTTACACTTTCTAGTTTTACACTTAAATTTGTAGATTTTGTACTTATATTTTGATTCCTTCAGGATGAATTTGTACCCACGCCCTGCCAATTAATATAACCTTCTCTAATGTCGATTACCCACGGTTTTGTTCCCTAATAGATGTCACAACAAGCGGAGAAGTTTTTCAAGACAGAAGCAGGAGATATTGTCATAAGAAGTTTCACAACTGAAGATGACGATGAAGTCAAAGCTATGTTTGTGACTGGCGTAAGAATCTCATTTCCTCTTTACAAACGTCAGTTTCAGTTGAAATCAATATGGTTAAGCATGTTGGCAGGAATGATAATATGTTGGTGGTTGACACATTCATTTTACAGTCTACTGTTTGCTGTTTTTACAACCATGGTGATATTTTATTTCTTCAGCATAATGGAAGCAGAGGGGTATTGTACTTTACGTCTTCAAAACGACCTAAAGGACATTACTAAATATTACATTAATAAACCAAGACGTCATTTCTGGGTTGCTGAATACAACGGAAGAGTCGTTGGTTCAGTCTGTGTTCGAGAAGACGAGGCAGATCCTATGAAAGCACGGTTGTTGACGATGAGTGTAAAGAAGGAATACAGACGTCTGGGGATAGGGAACCGATTAGTAGATACTGTTGTAGACTTTGCAAGAACACATAGGCACCAAGAACTGTTTCTGGAGACTTTGGTTGTTACGGAACCTCCAAGAAAATTGTACGAAGGGAAAGGATTTAAGTTAGTTAAGATTTACGAGTCAAATTTGCACGTATTGTTTAGAAAGGAAATATGTCTTTATTCGATAATACTGTAAGGAATATCATTACAAAAAATCAAACGTGATGTGGAATTTTCTTTAAACGAAATAGAAAATTATATCAACAGCAACAAGATGGCTGTAGTATGGATTGTAACTAAAATACATCTGACGACATTTTCTACATCCAAGTTATATTTTTGGTGCTTATCCGAAATATGTCATTTACAGTAAATGTATTTAGCTTTTTTTTTTCTTTTTCTTTTTTTTTAAAGTAAATGTATTTAGCATAATACAATAAGAATGTATCTGTAAATATGAATTGTTTATACTTCATGGCCACCATACCATAATATAAAAAGACACCATTGCAAGTACACGGGTAATATAAATTTCTACTGCCAAACACGTGCCTCTGTCCTTACAGAAGGTGCATAAAAGATAAGCATGGCGTATTTATTCAATACGTTTTGATCGCCAGTACGCTGTATTTGGTGTAGATTTAAAATTGATACTGGTCAAACAATTTTTATTTCACATAGAATTGGAATGTATGTATGTATGTATGTATGTATGTATGTATGTATGTATGTATGTATGTATGTATTTACGTACGTATGTATGTATGTATGTATGTATGTATGTATGTATGTATGTATGTACGTACGCACGCACGTACGTACACGTACGTACGTACGTACGTACGTATGTATGTATGTATGTATGTATGTATGTATGTATGTATGTATGTATGTATGTATGTATGTATGTTGTGATGATGATAAAGTGTATTTATTGGTTGGTTCTTAAACCACCTGTCTTATTTGTTATGCATTATTTTAATGACCAGGTGTATTCACTAACTGTTAATTAACATAGTCTTTAAATAGCGAGGAATACAGTGCCACGTCGATTGTTCTACAATTATTGGGAGTTGAGGCAGTCCATGGCTCGTTCCAGAAGTTTTCTCAGTGGTTAAGTCAAGGGAGGCCCGTGACTGTAGCTGTCCGGTGAAATGTCGTTCACGTGTAAAGTTGAACATTGCTGAGAGTAAGCGGACCCTGACGTGTGGTATAAAATGGTGCGGACAATGGCGTAAAAGTACAGTTCTGTACAACGGAGGAACCGTGAGTCGAAGTTTGTCCCGCATAGCCACCTTCAACACTCAAGAATTCGCCGTCCTCGGCTCTGTACTCTGGGAGAGTTTGTGTGCACCACCGGTAAGACTACAAGTCGCGATATTCGACAGTCAAGTCGCAAGTCAAGTCTGAGAACTGAATATTTTTCTTATTTAAAACATTTGGTGAACTACGTACTTCAGTTGATAAGTTTGTAAATCCTGTATACACTTCCAAGACTTATTACTAAAGTGTATGTTGTTTCATTACAACTGAGATAAATAAGATAATTGTTAAGTGTAATGCTGTGTAGTGTCCTGTGTTTGACCGTATGTTGTTTCGACTGGAAGTTGTCGGGGAAAGTATTTAATTGTGCGCTATTTGGCTTCTCTAAATGTTCGGTTCGTACAATGTATGTATGTATGTATGTATGTATGTATGTATGTATGTATGTATGTATGTATGCATGCATGCATGCATGTATGCATGTATGTATGTATGTATGTATGTATGTGTGTGTGTATGTATGTATGTATGTATGTGTGCATGTGTGTGTGTGTGTGTGTGTGTGTACGTGTGTGTTCGTTCACGTACGCGCGCGCGCCTGCTACCTGCCTATCAGCCTGCCTGCCAGTCTGTATGTTTATGCCATGTTAGGGTGGTACTGAGTACCTGGCTGGGGATTAAATTGCCTAATAGCCAATAAGGGAAAGATATTCTGGACAAAGGGCAAGTACAGTGTAAGATCTCAGGTGCAATATACAAGTACATGTATGTTCGTGAACGTGTGGGAAGTTTGCATTTGAAATTAGAGTATGCTACTACTGGACGTAATGCATTATTTCACAAGTTTGACAAAGAGAAAACCTACAACAGTGTAGCTGGCCATGTGCCGACTGTGAACTGTAGGTACGGCAGTCGATGTGATTTAAATAAACAAGAAGGAGTTCTGATATCATAACATTTTCTATGTGTAAATGTTTATCGATGGTTGCTAAGCTATAGACTGACAACAACTTACATGCGTTATTGCTTTTCTGACAGGCCTAAGTGACCTTTAACCTTTCTTTGCGTGTTAGTCGTCGACACTCAGCAACTTCAAAGCCCCTCGCAGGCAAAAGTTCCAAGGTAAAAGGTAACTACTAGTATTATGTTGTGATATGTCTGTGTCCATACTGGGAATGCAATGGGTAATATACAAGCTGTCTCACAACTCTTTGAACACAACGTCCATTCTCGCAAGCCACAGTGCATATTTCTGCTGACGGGTACGTGTGGTAAAGAGGCATGTGGTTTACGACGTTGTTTATGAGCGACAGTCCCTCTATCACGCGGTGTTGCAAGGAACTGGGTAGCCTACATGTAGTCTTGAAGGTCTAGCGCTTAGTGCAATACACTATTCAGCTATCCTAACTGCCATTTTGATAAAAAAAAATTCCCTCGTCGGCCCTGGAGGATCCAAAAACCCAAAAAATCAAAATGTCAGTTAGGATAGCTGAACTAGTGTAGTAGCGTTTGTCTTTCAAGTTGGCTAGTATAGGAGGGACTGTGTACGTGTAAGAACCAACGTGCATCGACTGAGTAGTTCGTCCTAACTCAGACTATTAAAATAATTCTTTTAGTGGTCTGAGGTCCTAAATACCGTAACGGTTGTGTTTTCCATTCCTGACAGCTTCGATGAAATAAATGTAGAGCTTCCTCACACCGTTTTTTGTAGTTCAAGGTTATCCTTTGATTTTGTAGCTGTCAGAGGGTATTGTCAACAACTTTAGATCCTTTCATACGTGCTTCATATGTCTGTGTGTCGAGTACATGAATATTTGTTAGAATAAGCAAGTAGTTCGTTCTAAAAACTATTATATTGTGTGTGTGTGTGTGTGTGTGTGCTATGTCAATATACTAGCCTGGCGAGTCAACATATATCGTCTGGTGCTCATAATATGAACATGGAGGTATAGCATACTTGTAATACCTCCATGGTATGAAGTGTGCACAACAGGTCGAATTAAACAAAGACCGTTCTGGTATTTTGTGTTGATGGGGAGTGACAAGTAGTGAAAGTCCGAATGCAGGCGTTACATGTGTAATTGCCACAGTATTAGAAAGATCTAGCATTTCCTCACGTACATGGTATTGATATGGTATCCACACTCAATACGACCGATCGCTGTTAATCAAAGTTGACGATCAGGTATATCACGTTTGTATGCCTTTCGTGCTTTGAAAGTCAATGTATAGCTTAGTAATGTAGACACCGTTTAAAAGATCTCTTATATTACATGTAACCATGTTATTCTTAAGTTAAATTCCGTGTGGTAATCAACAAGTAGGCGGGTAGCCATACTCTACATATGGTATAAGCGATTTATAACTATTATAAAAACAACAACTAAATTCATAAAGGTCAAGGGTTAATAGACAGTTCAAGGCAAGGCTTTACGTACATAAATCCATCAAACGCAGACCCCTGCCTTTACTGCTGTGGTCAGCTGAGGGTATCTGCGCAAATATGGTTATACAAAGATATATGGACAGCCGTGACTGTCTTATGTGTTATCCAATATACAAAGCCTTTTTCTCAATATATCATGATAAAATGCATGTTAAAATACGATTATAAACCGTCCATTATATGGTGGTGAAACATCATTATATGGTGGTAAAACATATTAATAATTATAATAATACTGTTTTTTATATAGCGCTTTCCCACTCTGTGGTCAAAGCGCTTTACAATTATTATCCCGGTCTCAGATCTATATCGGCACAACGGTCATTCATACTTCCTCAACTCCCTGGGAAGCATACAATCCTTTATAAGTGCATAGGATTAAAAGCATTCACATTGTAACCTCTATCCTATCAGGTCCCCAATTATACAATCATGGTTCAAATCTTGCCCAAGGACTTTAGCCACTCGGAAACAAATAGCAGCGATGGGGGCTCGAACCTGCAACCTGCCGATTACAAGCCGATCACTCTAACCATTCGCTCATAATGACGCCACAATGGGTACAACATCACTATGTTTGCACATGATTATATGATGGTATAACGTGTTTATATGGTGGTATGACTTCGTTATATGGTGGTACAATGTCTTTATATGGTTGTAAAACATCGACGGTTCACAATCGTATATTAACATTTGACCATAATATATTGAGAAAAGTGCATTACATATTGGATAACAACCACATAAGACAGTCACAACTTTCCATATATACTACGATATATTTATATTATGCGAGTGTATATGTATGTGTTTGTACATGTAGTTGTGTGTGTTCACGTATTTAACATTTGCCATAGAACACTTTATAAAATGAATGGTAGGTAGGCATATCTTCGTATACATGTACGAAAATGTAGAGTAACGATCTCCTCGTCAAAGTACACGAGTTGTGGCGCGACAATTTAAGTCACAGTTACAGTCCGGTTACATGTAAAATGTAGGCATGGAAAACAATTATCAGGCAGAGCTAAAAAAAACATCTGAAAAGGTCCAGTACAGAATAATCATATATAATCATTTTTGGCTTTACTGAAAAGATATTTTAAAATTCAATGACCTGGCATTGAATCATGGGCCTTCAAAAACACAGCATTACAGGGAAAGAAAGGTGAAGGTATAATTAGTTTTATCTTAGCTGCACTTCTTCATGCTTACGTTCTCACAGCAGGTATCAGCATTGTGTGTTCAGTATTCTAAAAAGTGTGAAGCTCCTAATGTACTTAATTTCACATAATGCCTCATCCCATTTAACAGCAGATCTCTTCGTCAGACTTGCCAATGTTTATCACTCTATTTCTGATATTTTGACAGGTCTTGCGATGTGGGATTTGTGAAAATAACTTCATGGTCTCTTATATCATAACAATGCAGCTGAGACAAACCGGTCATACCTTACAGTTGTTCGCTTATCAATGTAGACAACATTAACACATGAAAACACTTATTAATTTTGAGTCATTTATGTCTGTTCAGAGATGTCAAGACAAGAGAAGAAAATATTCAAAACGAATGTAGGGGACATTATCATCCGAAGCTTCGTCAGTGAAGACGAAGACGCCGTCCAAGAATTGTTCTGGACGGGGAACATTGGACACACATTCAACCTTTACAAACGCCAGTTTAAGTGGGCATCAGTATGGGTTAGCCTTCTGGTTGGAATGTTAGCATCGTGGCGGATGTGGCCGTCATTTTATACATCCCTGGTTACTACTTCTACAATCATGTTTATAGTATACCTGCTATGCTTTGCATTCTTAAGAGTGTTTTGCATCTACCGTCTTCGAAACGATCTCAAGGATATTTCGAAGTATTACATGAGTAAACCAAGACACCACTGCTGGGTGGCTGAACACAACGGGACAGTCGTTGGCTCAATCTGTGTGCGAGAAGATCGGTCAGATCCACAGAAAGCAGAATTACTGACAATGGGTGTCATGTATGGATACCGACGTTCAGGAATCGGAAATAAATTAGTGGACACTGTTGTAGAATTTTCGCGAAAAAACGACTTCACAGAAGTATGGTTGGTGACCTTGATTGTTTACTATGCTGCCAGGAAATTATACGAACGTAAAGGGTTTAAGGTCACACGGGTCAAGGAGCTACCCTTTGTGTGTTTTAATACAGAAGCATATGTGTACTCAACGCCTCTGAAACAATGTTAGAAAAATGACTTTTGAAAAATATGACTTTTGAATAAAGAATGCAGGTAATCGTAAATGAAAAGAGTGTATTCTACCTGACAACGAAGAAACAAACCATACCATGTAACACAGTACGGTGACAGTGACACTTAGTCTCGGTTACCCAGGCGCTCAACACTGGGAGGGTTTAATGCAAGCCCCCTCCCCCCCCCCCGTCCCCCAGACAATAGTGTGGGGGAAACCGATCCAAAGTCGTCCGCACACAGAGCATTATTACAAGTTCATGAATAATGGGCTTACAAGGCTGTCTGTTGTCATTAAGATGTATGTCGCTTGTGATATGATAACCTGTTGCGAAGGTACCTAGATCGCCAAGCCTGCAGAGTTGGACGTGAAGTATTCCCCAGCATGCACTGCTCTGGGTTCAAGAGATCCGGCAACTTTGGATTACGTTTGATCTTACGTTTCCCCAATCCCTCGTCTGGGTGGTCACGTAGTAGAGCCCCCAGCGGTGAGAGTCTGACCAACCAATACTAAGTAAAACTATGAAAATCAAGAAATATGACCCTGATATAAAGCTATTTAGTGCAGCTTGCAACCACCATAATTTTGTACAATATAAGTTGGGTTTTATATATTACTAATATTTCCTATTATTATTTTATGAAAATGAAGTTAATAACATATGCAAAATTCCCAGATATTGGCCATATTATGTGTGAAAGGTTTATGAATAACCTGACCGTAGTAGGTCAATATAATTGGCATTTGACACTCAACCGTCGACTGCTGACGCATTGAAAGTACCGCTCAGTCTTGTGTTCGCAATTTAAAGGTAAGTTCGATACTTTTAGTGCATCAACTAACTATAGTATGCTAACATAAATAAATGGTCCGTGTGTGTTAAAATTCTGTTATTGTAACCAAAAAAAACGATGCTTCATTTGGATGTTATAAGTTCTGAAGCGTCAACTCGGGGTTCATATGTTACTGCATTATTCGTTTGTGTCTGCCCAAGAATGATTCAATATCGTGGGTTACTTTAAGTCTCGCTGTTCAAGCCGTTCACATAGGTTTTGTGAATATGATAAGGCGCTGCCGAGATAGATTTTTTTTTTCAACATTCAGATCGCTGCTATGTTAAATTATAGCCGGTACAGTACTGTTACTGCAACGTCACCTAACGTTCACGCCATTAATTGCCTCACACATACCATCCCAGACATACATTCAGACAAAATATCAAGTGAGTACCTGCTGACCTTGCCCTGCTTCTTGAATACGGTATACAAGTATACTTATATCTATGAGTTTAAAGGTAAAGTTGTGTATTTAAAAGTTTCATATGTTAAGTTATTCGTGAGTTCTGAACATTTCTATATTGTAATTGAATTCCGTTCATTCAAGGGAAATAGTTTTCAGTTGATGAGAAGAAACAAGGTCGGGTAGACTTCCCATGGAAAGGTCAATAATCGCAACATATCATATCTCTCACACAGTCACTTATGAGCTAATCTTCATTCAAGGAGCTGATATTCTAGATCTATTCAAGGATTATCATAATACACAATACTGTTCCAAAAATACCATCACCGATGCCTACATATCTGCAGAGTAGCTGCAGTTGTGAAACCCTGGAGAATCGATCGATCCCATTACACGTTTTAATTCCGAAATCAACAAATATAACTAAAACATAACTACCCATATGACACTCTCTGAAAATACTTGTTCATATACCTAATAACCAACTACTAATATTCAACAACATTGGTCCAAAATGGGTTTTCTATCAATAAATTGACATTAAAGTCGACCCTCCATGATCTGATTGTACAACATGGTATGATATATTACTTCTCATTTTAATCAAGAGACGTGAAGACGTAATTGGGAAAGTTGCCGCCACAATTTGTGCCTTATTTGTTTAGTTTCAGGTTTAATTGTTTTGTTTTTGAGCTTGTTATATCATTCCAGGGTTTGTAGTCAAAAACTAGCGTTCACTTTCACGTAACCTCATTAACATAATTTACATTTGGTTTTGGCAGATCTTAGCAACTGAGCATTCTCTTATGTAAATCCTTATGGCTCCACTGATAAGATATCATAAGATAACACTAAAGCGGGAATGTGGGATTGAAGCCCAGGCCTTTATTTACAAAAAAATACATACTAGACATAAATACATACCGATGGTATGAGTTATGTGTTATTATATTAAGTTATTATATGTTTCAAAAAGAAAAAGGATTGAAAATTTGCAAGATTAATTTTCCATAACCACCATTCAAAACCGTGATTATCATGCTATTTCCCTTTTCTATTTCTCCGCTCTGTAGTCCCTTCCAAAAGCCATTATCATATCTACGTCGGATCGCTATCTACAGACATGTCGACCCAAGGAACGAAGTCATACAGAACAAATGCGGGGGACATTGTCATCCGAAGCTTCTCGAGGGAAGACGAAGGTGACGTCATAGAAATGTTCTGGACGGGGATGATGGCTCAAACGATTAATCTCTACAAACGTCAGTTCATGTTAAAAGAAATATGGCTGACGATGACGATTGGAGTCACACTGTCCTGGTGGATTTGGTCGTCTGTCTATATTTCATTCGCTACCGCTATTGCAGTTATGGTGACGTCATACTTCTTATGCTATTCATTCACGAGGGGATATAGTATGTCGCGTCTTCAAAGCGATCGGAAGGACATCATGAAATACTCCCTGCAGAAACCGGAACGCCACTTTTGGGATGTTGAATTGAACGGCGAAGTGGTTGGCTGTGGATGTGTGTGCGAGAAAACCAAACAGATCCTGAAAAAGCCCAGTTGCTGACGATGAGTATCAAGAAGTGTTACCGTCGTTTGGGAATCGGAAATAGATTGGCTGATATCATTTTAGACTTTACACGGAAAGGTGGCAATAAAGGAAATTTTCTTGACGACTTTATTTGTCATGGATCCAGCGATAAGATTATATGAAGGGAAATGTTTTAAACTTGTTGGTATCGACCATTACAGATATATATATATATGTGATGATATTGAAGACTGTGTGTATTCTATGGTCTTGTAGATATACAATAAATGACATTTAACGCAACGGCGTAACAGGAAACGCAAGCAAGTGATCACAAATTTCAGTTTTGATTTTTAGCAACTTCACATTACTGCAAATTTGGAAAAGTATTGTATTGAGGGGACGGTTGCTTTCTAATTCCTGTTAAGTGATCAGAAATTTAATTTGTCATATTGGGTACTACTGTGACATAATTCATACGCTTTAACGTATTGCTACCTTTATATTTATGTGGTATATTTAGTGTTTAGCCATATTCTGAAGGAACAGTTTTATAGATATCATGACATAGCTTTTGTTACATTCCCATTTCAAAGGAGGACAAATAGTACATATTCATAAAGTGCATTGTTCTTTCACAGGCTGGTAAGACAAACATCATAAATAAAGTTTCAACAAATTTGCTTTTCAATCTGTATTTAAAGCTAAGAATTATATATATATATATATATATATCTGTGTGTGTGTGTGTGTGTGTGTGTGTGTGTGTGTGAGATACCAAAATCTTCGTACCATGGCGGTGGTGTTCCATTTATCAAGCAATTCCCCCCCCCCCCGTACACGCCTGATTTTCAGACGAAGTGTGTGGCCCACGTTCAAAACATCTACCCGTGTATGAAGTAAAGACATACTCACTGTTTCAGATTTCTAGTTACCTTAATTCAGATGCTTTCAAAGTATGTCTAAAGCATGAAGACGTTTCCCTTATGTCATTGAACTGTGATAAGAAATGTTTCCGATGAAAAATCTACTCATGTTTAGGAATTTTTGTTGTGAAAAATACCCGTACACATATCCGTTGACCATTGTATGGGAGTACTCCCTGAACCTACTACAATGTTATTCATGTATGGGGGGTGAATGCTTGAGACATGTTTACGACTGAGATGTAAGCTAACTGATGTAAAATAAGATGAAAGAATAAAGCATACAGAGGGCGCCATTCTATCGAATCATTTTGTCTTTCAGCATTATATGCCACTATTATGTGAACACACAGGAACATGTTTGTCTCTATATCACCTATTATTTTCTAGCCGCGCCTCGGTTGATTTCATTTATGATATATTTCTCCTGGTCGTCAGATCCTTCCAAAAGAGTCGACAATTGGCCCTCTATACATTTCAACAATTACTTTAGAGTATTCCAATTTTACGTTTGCAGATCTGAAATAGTAACGCAAGAAAATAATAGTTTGGTTCCGATAACCCGACCCAACCTAGTTTTGCACTGCCGACCCAGTCACAACTCAATCTTATCTTCTAAATGATATGTATTTAAATCACAAGACTACCATAAATCTGAATGCATAATCATATTTACGAGTTGGTTTATGATTTGGACAATCTAGAAAGATGTGAATGGCCCATGGTTACACGCGAAAGTATCTACGTGATCAACTGGTCACGAGACATTAGACTACGCAATACTCCAGTTTCTAGCTAAGAAAGGGATGAAATTGTCGAAAATAGCTGAAATGAAAGAAATACGTTTCTAATGTTGACAAGGTGTACCGTGACTGAGACCCCCATCGAACACAACATATAGTGTGCTGTTAATATCAGAAAGGTCAGCCCTTAAATTATTAATTTAGACAATATGAATGGTGGTACTATTATAAAAAATTCAAAGGTTATTTAACAAGTCTAAATCTGACCTTGAAGATGAAGTTCAAGGTCAGAATTATATTACAATAGTAATCTTAACTCTAACATTGTGCGGGTACACATTTGAATGATGTCTCTCTAGGTATAAAACTTCCAAAAATTATTGAAGAATTTGCTTCTTGATCCTGAAGGTGGAGGTTAAATTCAAAGTTCAAGGTCTCTTTAGAATGATTAATATTCATAATGTGCGGTTACACAAGAGTGGTGTCTGTATTTATCAATTGTTGTGGAGAAATGAGACAAAATGTGTGTCTTTAGGATAATTATGGCCGCCATTTCATCATGCACCCTAGAGTTTTTCGCACATTTGTACCAAGTTTGGTTGAAATTGAGTCATGGGTATAAGATATAGGGCTGACCACGAATATAGATAGACGCATGGTCTGACTCACGGACGTACAGAAAGACGAACCTGGTGCTGGTCTTTTCGGGACCTGACCGATTCGGCCTGGTCGATTCGGTACCACTACAAATATCATTAGAGTTTGATTTTTCTTATGTTTTTCGTTCATTAAGCTTATTCTAAAGCACAACCAAGTATCTACTTAGAGCATTTTTAGTTGTGTTCAGTTTTGTATTTTTCAGATGATCTATGCAGCGAAAACTACGATCGTTACCCTGGTCGATTCGGTCCCACGATCCCCATAGTTGACAACGCAACGCTACGATTCGGCACTACTACTACAAACTGAAGTCTAGCAACAACATCAGAGTGTGACTATTTTCATGTTTCTACTTAGACATGTTTAGTTGTGTACAGTTTTGTTTTTTTCAGACGATCTACGCAAGCCCACATAACGACCCCTTACCTTACTTGACAACGATTCGTTTGCACGACTGCAAACAGAAGCGTACCAACATTTTATGCAAACCAAAACCACTGTTTTGTTTTATTTGCCGTGGTCATTCTGGGACATGGAACTTAGAAGTCTCATTTTCAGATGTTTTTCGTTCATTATTTCTCACTTTGCATTTAATGTGATTTTAACTGTAAATGTCCATTTTCAATTTTAGCAAGGGAAGAGGCCGGACAATACCAGCATCACCCTTTTTATAGTAGAAGGTGTCAACGTACTTTTTTGTGTTTGCCGCATTAGCTTTTGTTAGCGGTAGATCTATCGATGTTTTCATTAGCATAATGAGTTGACACGCACAGCATAATTTTTGCGCAAGGTTGTACATGTACTTGTTTTTTTGTTTGCTAAATTCTTTATTGATGACGCTGTGAACAATGTGTACACTTAGTAAAATATCCTAAACTGATACATTTACTCCCCACACATAAATTCGCAACACAACTAAAATGTTCTAAGTAGAAACTTGGTTGTGCTTTAGAATAAGCTTTAATGAATGAATGAAAAACATAAGAAAAATCAAACTCTAATGATGTTTGTAGTGGTCCCGAAACCACCAGGGTACTGGTACCGTCGACCAGGGTAACAAAAAAGTGGTACCGAATCGACCAGTGCCGAATCGGTCTGGTCCCGAATCGTCTAGAAAGCGGTCATACATATAGCACCTCCTGGCTGCGCCCGTTAGGGGCTAATAAAATCTACACCATGCTTGGGGTTTCAACTAGACTACCTACATACTATCCACGAGATAGAGAAATAAATGTATAATTCAAATCACTAAACAGGAACAGGGAAAACAAAGTCGGCAAAGAAACAACTGTCAACAAGGCATCTGCTGGTCTCCCGTACCACTGGTTTATTTGTTCAGTGCCTTTGAACATTAGAAAGCACCTGAATCACATGTGAATCCAGTACACAAATAGTTTTTATTGATTGGTTGATTTGTGACGTAATCAAGGCATGCAAGGCCAAATACACAGTTACGTAAAGAGTACTACAGTACGGTTTGAGTGAACATCGTCATCACAGATAGATCCTATTTAACCTCAGGAATAGCCGTGTACCAGTCTTCTCCGTCTCATTTCAAAAAGGTAAGTTCCTTTCGCTCTTAACTCACGTTTTAAGCCAAATTACAGGCACAAGTGTAAAATAAACCTCACTTCAACCCATAAACGGTGACATATATTGCCATACACGTTGACTTGAAGTCTGGGGAGGTCGTTTATCCGCTTATAATAGAATTATGTAAACACTTGCTACATGTGGAAACAATGGATCTTTCAGGTTACAAAGTATATATGTACTAGTACTGTTACAGTAGTATATTCATAACATAGCAATATAGCTTGTGATGGAAATAGGTGACATCCTAGATACAGTGATCACAAATTTTATATCTTCAAATATTAATAACCAGTGATAGGCCATTCTTCTCTTAAGTATTCCGACATACTCCGATACTCGTGGTACTGGTAGAACGTTTTTCCCCGTAAATTCTAGTATCCAACATTTTCCTATAATATAACTTTTCGTCATCTTCTACGAACAGTGCCCGAGCATATCGAACGGCATTAATCGGAGAAATTGCGAGAAAAGGGGTTGAATGTTGCACCTATGACCATGCAGTGTTTTCTCCTCTAACTAAGTTCAATGACCTTTATAAACTAAACAAAGAAATACTACCAAGCACCGAGCTTACTTAATTTTGTACAACGACATTTTGTATTCAAGTTGGTAGTCCTGCTTGCAGACGGTGCAAGGGACTAGATTACTGACATGACCCTCAACATGTGCAGGGACGACTTGCTCCGTATGCAGGCAGGACTATCAAGTTGAATTGGCTGATCTACTAATGGTCACATTATTTTCATTCATATTTAAATTGTATTTTATTAGTCCCTATGCGTGCATAGCCATTTTCGGGAACATTCTTCTCCTCTTTTCAACCAGTTAGAAATTCTCGACGTGTTTAAGTTACACAAGTATTTAGTAAGGGTTTTTGTTTACGACTTAATACACAATAATTTACCACACTCGATAACCGATTATTGCACGCTGTTGAATTATTAATACAGTACACGACAGAAGGCTCAGGGTAATTTATATATTCCTCCAGTGAAGACATCAGTTGAACACCAATCAATATCATATACAGGTGCAACTACATGGAACGACATCAAATACAATATCAGGAAAGAACCAACACGACATAGTTTCAAGCGGTCACTTAAGGGGTTACTAAAAGAATATATAGCATAGCTGACACTCTTCACCGAACTTTCTTCTCACCACTTTTAAAATGATTGGGATTGGGATGGGGGTTGGGGGAGGGGCAAGTGCGTTTTGTAACACCCGTGAATGTGTAACCATTAAATATTAATGTAAGGGGCCAGACTTGATTAGCAAAGTTATTTTCTGACTCCCATTGCCTGTATAAATTGTGTATATATATTTTTTTTTCCAAGTGATCTGTAATTATTTCTTGTAATTATTTCTTGTAAAGGTAATAAAAATCAATCAATCAAAAATCAATCAATCAATCAATCAATCAATCAATCAATCAATCAATCGATCAATCAATCAATCAATCAATCAATCAATCACATAACACAGTATTCAGCCACAGACCTATGATTTATGCTTCGATACAACCTCTGAGGAGGGTTGTCTGTAGTCTTGTCAATGAGAAGGGAAGGTTTTTAAATATTGTATAATATCACGTAATATCTGTATGCCATGTATAATTGTCTGTCTGTCTGTCTGTCTGTCTGTCTGTCTGTCTGTCTGTCTGTATGTATGTATGTTTGTCTGTCGTCTGTCTGTCCGTCTGTCTGTCTGTCTGTCCGCCTGTCTGTAGATCTGCTTACGTGCGTTAGTGCGCATGCATACGTACGTGCATACATGTATATATGTATGTATGTATGTATTATGTATGTATGCATGTATGTATGTATGTATGTATGTATGTATGTACGTACGTACGTACGTACGTACGTACGTACGTACGTATATATGTATGTATGTATGTATGTATGTATGTATGTATGCAAGCATGCATGCATGCGCACGCACACACGTACGTATGTATGTATGTATGTATGTATGTATGTATGTATGTATGTATGTATGTATGTATATGTATGTATAAATGGATAATTCACTGTCTGGACGCAATTAGATTTCAACAAATTAAACCTAGAGTTATGCCATGTCTAAATCTAGGGTAGACAAGTGTCAAAGGTCGCACTCACGTTATACCTACCAATAGCAAAGGAAGAAAGGTCATACTCATGTTTAATAGCTACGAGTTCAGGTCAACAGAGAAAACCAGATAATTTCGTATGTTACAAAGATGTGATATACACAAGTAACCATTCGAAGTCCTGCATTAAAATTGCACAGGGGAACAGAATTTTAGCCGCGAACGGGCACTACTCAGAGGCTATAACGTTGAATTGTATTCATGCATTCGTCCATCCTAGCGTCTGTGTGTGTATGTGTGCGTGTGTGTGTTCATGCGTGCATACGTTCGTGACTATATTTTTATTATGTATACAGCATTATGCTGGCAATATTTGCCATAAAAAACACACTTCGCCTCTCATCTCCAAACATTTGATAAATGCAGACACCAGTCAAGTGTATATCCCTCATTATGAATGGTAAGCTTTCTATATGAGAATATGATCTTTGACCTTGGGAAACTTTTTCAAGTCAAAAGAAGCGAAATCTGTCTTTCTGCGCTATCTCAAGAAGTAGAATACACAAAGAATTCATTTAAGTGTGACACATATTATCAAAAGTAAGCTTCCTTCTCAGACCTTAGTCTAGATCTATCTGCTAGACCTCGGATGTTCTTCCGATAGAATACGACACACGACCGAACATCGCTATCGAGGATGGAACATCGGGCAAGCCCTCACTGCGAACTTCATTCTCTTATAGTATCGAAAGAAAGCCCGAACGTCTAGCAGCAAGACTACTCAGACCTTAACCTTTGACTTTGACCTCCATATTCAAGGTCAAATAGCAAATAAGTCAATAATTCATGAAGATTTGTATCTAGAGACACCATTCAAGTGTCTGCATTTGAGGTTAGCTTTCAAATTGGATAATAAAGCTTTGAACTCGACCTTCATCTTCAAGAGTTAAATGGTGACTTTTTCGATACATTTTGTTTATACAAGTTCAATGTGTTTATCCTGAGAGACACCATTCAAGTGCATACACCCACATTACTAGAGGTGTAGTTACACTTCAGATAGACTTTGACCTTAACCTTTATTTTCAAGGTCAAACCTAAATTGAATGACTCTGCAATACAACAAACCAGTTGGAGGGGGCTATTGTCGAACTAAACACTGAGTGGGTCTGATATAGATTTGACGGATAGCTGTATTATTCATAAGTCATGTATGTCAACTTGACTTTTGGGTTGTTCCTAGAGTGGTCTAACATGAAAACATGGAGCGGTTCCCCACACGCCTAGCTCCACAACATTGTTATAATAATTAACAATACAGATTTTTCTCAAAAGGGACAACATCTGTGTAATGTGCTTACAGGTAAAATGATGTTGGTTTGGTGTTTCACTCATGTAACATGACATTTTTTACACACTCAGACAACTTATAATGCAAAACAAACAATATATAATTAGGTGTTGTGTACCGTTTAGGGTGTAGAAGTAAGCAAGTTGATATGTTGATTATCAGTTAGAAATTAAACAATTGAAGGCATTAAAACATCAAGTCCATGTGTAATGTTTTCATTAGAAGCCTGTTTTTACTGCACTGTAAAAGAATAGCAATGCCTATCACTGTTCAATGTAATTAGGCAAAGGACCCTGCTGTGTTTGTTGTGTGTCTGTTATTGTTAGTCTGCAGTTGAAATATGTCTATCTTTGTGTCAAAAACGTAACGGTCCCATTAGTGAAACACCAAACCAACATCATTTTAGCTGTAATATTTGTTACATACGCACTCAAAGATTGTTTTCTTACTGACTGTTTACTATTACTGGTTGTATTGATGCCGAAGATTCGGTATATAAGGGAGTGGCCATATATTATTGGGGAGGGGGGGGGGGTAGAATGCTAACATTACATTATCAAAGTATTACGTTCGTTCTGCCAAGTACTGGCTACTCTTGCATACAGTTTGGTACATAAGGGATTGACCACATTGTATAGGGAGAGGTTAAGAATGCTGACATTACACTATCGTAAGGGTAATTTTCGTTATGTCTACGAGTTCTGGATGGACTGATTCATAACTTTAGGTCAAATATCTATTTAATTATGGGTCCACATGCTTTCAATCTAGACCAGTCTTGCAAATGCTTTATTTCTCTTAAGAGCACTGCGACTTCGAGCAAAGATGGGTGCTCAACAAATGGTCTATATTCAACGTAATTTGAGTAGATGTGGTCAAGGCAAAATGAGCAATTCACTCTTTAGAAACGTTTACTATGTTACTGTAATCAGTTGATATGTTCATTTAACATTAAAGCTAGACATAATTGAGCGAAACGTTGAACATTGTATGTATGAAAACCATTAAAAACCCAATTTTATTATAAGCATTATGCTAGATGTAAGTCGATTAACTTTGGATCCATATATCCCTGAGGGAATTGTTTGACGATAAGCTTGGCATATATAACATCTTAACCTTCAACCCAACAGCATATATAACCCTCGACTTGAGAAACTGCAAACTCAAATGTTTACCTTTTTTTACCTCTTTAACATGTATAATTATATATATAATATTAATATTTTTTTTAAAAGATGACGTCCAAATCCAACCTTACTAGCGACAAGGGTAAAGTGGTTGTCCGAGAATTTACAACTGCAGATGAAGAACGTGCCAAAGCTCTCTTCAGGTCGGGGATGACAGGACACACTGTTGGCTTAGTGGAAGCGTCTTTACACAAGGTTTTGACATGGATAATACTTACATCGGCTATGGTGATGTCCTGGTGGTTTTCGCAGTCTATTTCCGTTGTTTTCGTCACTGCTCTGGTTCTCATGCTATTGGTATATCTACTCTGTTACTGTGTGTTTACAAAATATTGCTCTGGGCGCCTCTCAACCGACCTTAAGGATATCAAGAAATATTACATGGATGTACCACGACATTACTTCTGGGTTGGTGAACACAACGGAAAGTTAGTCGGTACAGTCTCTTTGCGGCAAGCCGAGAAGGATGTTGATACCGCGGAGCTGATGACAATGAGTGTTGATAAGGAATGTCGGCATTTAGGAATCGGGGGTAAACTAGTCAATGCTGTGATAGAATTTGCCATTCAAAATAACTATCGCAAACTAATTCTAGAGACATTGTCTATAATGAAACCTGCAAGAAGATTATATGAAAGAAAGGGATTTAAGCTGTCTTATATTGATAATACATTCTTTTTAGCTTGTCCAATTGATATCTGTAGATACTCAATTGAATTGTGTGAACATAAAACAAAGGAAGAATGAGTGAATGATGTATACATACATACATACATACATGCATACATGCATGCATGCACGCACGCACGCACGCACGCACGCACACACACACACACACACACACATACATACATACATACATACATACATACATACATACATACATACATACAGTTGCTTAATGAGAGAGTAGAATACTTTCAAGTGACGTATGTCTGGGGAAATATGATGTGTACGATGAGAAAGTAGTCGGCGTAGTTGTAATGAGAGATGTAAACTTTCCCTCAAAAACGAGTGACTAATGATAGGTATATATTTGAAATATTGTATGAAAACGAAAGGTTTATTTCAAATTGTTGAGGAATTAACATTTGTCAAATTTCTGGTCTAAGTTAGATAGAGTCGTTTTCTCGTTTTCTAGAATGTCTTTGGAATAAAAAAAACGTTGACTTTACCAACTTATTATATTTCATGATGTTTTTTCAAGTTAGAGCTTAGATTTGGCTGGTTTGCGAATTTCGGTATTGTGTTGCTTTTATGGACAAGCGTAATTTCTTTTAATGTAAACTGAAATGAAGAGGGCGCACTCACTGATCATGAGTGGTCACACAGATAAAACGACGGTATTAAATCACTATGATACAGAAATATCGGAAGATTTATTTGAAATGGCATGTTCTGCTAAAGCAGATTAGTATAGTGTATGAACCATTGTCGTATAAACTAGTAAAAGGGGGGGTTGGGTGTGGTGAATTCAGTAAGAATTTATTGAAGTTTATAAAATACGCATCTGTGTGCACGTTTGTCTTTGCGTGTTTGAGGGATACGTAAGTGTGTGTGTGTATGTATGGATGGATGTATGTATGTATGGACGGATGGATGGATGAATGTATGTATGTATACGTATGTATATGTATGTATGTATGGATGGATGGGTGGATGGATGGATGGATGGATGGATGGATGTGTGTGTTTCTGTTTATATATGTATGTATGTATGTGTATGTATGTATGTATGTATGTATGTATGTATATATATATATATATATATATATATGTGTGTGTGTGTGTGTGTGTGTGTGTGTGTGCGTGTGTGTGTGTGTGTGTGTGTGTAATCGCGGTCTATTTGAATATCAAAGCAATGATCATGTCACGTGAATAATCTGAAAGTCACATTATTAATTTCACATTGGCCAGATATGTACATTGTAAATAATTTCAATATATTCACAATTATTATTAATCTTAATATTTCAAAGTAACCATTAGATTCTTGAATACAAAACTGTAGCCTCGGTCGATATGTCAAATACGGCGTTGACAACTATACAGGCTATACAGTAAAAATATTACCCATGTAAATGGTGAAATAGGTCCAGACATTCATTTATTTGAAACAAACACGTATGTGTACAGCCCGTTTCATGTCACTGTTCACCGGTTCTGTTTGATACAACCATGCATGAGAAACTGCACATATGCATGCAATACTTTAAGATTGCAAGATTGAATGAACACAGTTTCTTGCGACATTGTGTCCCTAGATGTAAACTGAATGCCTCCCGTAATACATGCATTGATGGTAAATAAGTGCATGTGTCCATTACAGTTTGGTGATGTAGCTTATAATCTTATTGCTTCATTTCCATAATTAATGATTTTTTTTCGATGATTAGACAAATTGAATATATTAAGTGTGCAAGGTCAAATTTCGCATAGTTTCATATAATTAATTTTCCAGTTAAGGGTACATCCTGTATGATAGCTGTAACTCAGAATTTTACATTTATTTTCAACAATGAATGTACCCTTTATACGGGAGGCAGTCAGTTTCAATCTGGTTCATTAATGTGAGGACATGCACGTTTCCAATAACTTGGAGAGCAGCTCTATGCATAATTCATACCCCCCCCCCCCCCATCTAACTTCAGTTTGTAATTAGAATATTGTAAAAATCTTGCCACAGGAGCAATTGTGTCGTTTGAACTTCAATCGAAATACTCTGTTCTTTCTGTATCAATAGTACTAGTCTAATTCATGTCAATGATTCATGAAGAGCACGTGATATTATTGCCTTGCCCTCCTTAAAGCAGGTCGGGGAAGGCCCGTGTTTGTAAACATTGCAGGTATAACAACGTGTGACGCATGAAAAAAATAATAGGACGTATTGGAACGACAGACGTCACCAGTCATCAAAAAAGGGAACATTTCCTCTCGATGTGAGGTAAGAGTTGTTTATGCACATGTTTTGTCATGTTGAGTGGGGACTAGTGTCTTCATAGTCGTCGTCTCTGGGCCGTTGACGTCATTGTGCATCATTCTGGATTCGGCAACGTAAACGCAGACTGCAAACCTCAGACCCAGACATGCATACTATACTAAGCAAGGCAGTGGTGTTGACAAATATCAAAACCATCCCTAGATTAGATTTTCAGACCAAAATATTCACTTAACAGCGATGTGTTATTTTTCTTTTCCTTGGAATTTAGCTAACCCTGCTTTCTGAATGTTTTGGTCGACTTGATATATATATATAGAGAGAGAGGGAGGTGGGGGGGGGGCAACATACGTATGCTACTATAATTTTAATGAGTCAACCTGTCTATAGTTAAAACCATGCATGTTTTACTGATTGGAGATGTGAGGTCACAAACAAAGTATATACAAATATTTTTATGACATAGGGAGATCTTCTAAAACCTAAAGCCCACGCCATATTGTCCAGGTCTAACATATTCTGTCCAGGAGAATGCTTTGTACTGAGAAACAATCCTTCATATTGATTTGCTAGTAAATGATCGACCAACTTTTAAAATATGACACATTCTGAACCATTTTACTACCAAACCAGCGTGAGTATAGCGTTTCAATTAGTCGGCACCATGTTTTAACATCTCACACACCGTTTTTTTAAAAAGAATTACACGAACAAAGTACAGGCACTCACGGTAACATTACATTTGATGTTACTGTGCGCACAAATAAACAGTTTTGTGTTTGAATTGTCCTTGTTTCATCGGACTGTGACGTTGATTTGTGTTCACAGTGAGATAAAATTTATCACCAGTATCTGTACTTTTTCACCCTTAACGGTAACAAAAATCGTTCTGTGAGACGTCTCCAAAGTCACTTTCATTAATTGTTCGCCACTTGTGGCATGATTTTGAGATGTACTTTATATTATTAAAAGCAGTAAAAGTTTAATATTTCACAATAACTGATTAATTATAACTTCTTTTTTTACAGCTGAAATGGACAGAATATCGCTAGCAGTATTTACAGTTGCAGTAATCACTGTTTTGTTCGTTGCATTCATTATACTGTACCGGATTGTAACACGTCAAACTGCATCAACATGTAGGCGAACTTACCAGGTAATAATACTTTTGGTGCATAGTAAGATAATGCATTGAGTCAGACATACTGTCAATAAATTACTGACTTACTTACATTTTTTGTCCTGCCATTCTCTCTCTCTCTCTCTCTCTCTCTCTCTCTCTCTCTCTCTCTCTCTCTCTCTCTCTCTCTCTCTCTCTCTCTCTCTCTCTCTCTCTCTCTCTCTCTCTCTCTCTCTCTCTCTCTCTATTTTCATACTTTATATGTGTTTTTTTTTCAATATATTGCAGACAACTATTTAAGACATGTACATGTAACTATGGCAACCAGTTTGCTGTTCTAGGCTGACGACATGGTATACGTAGTGTCGTGCACCAACCCATGTTAGCATTATCCTAGCTGGGATTTCGTCATGCAAAGTGCTACACAACTCCGTCCAGTCACAGTCAAGAAAATAACAAACAAGTTACAGTACATACAGCTAAGAAATAAGCGTAAGCTTATGCTATATATCGTTAGAAACATTTCATCGCCTTTCAATTCCTCCAGTATATCATACAGTGCATTGTATAAAGGAGGTTGGTGAATTTTCTAACCTACTGAGTTAGAAATTGTTTTCAAATGAAATGTACACAATTCCTTTGAAGCAATGCTGTTGCTCGGCTGCACTGAATTGTGGCAGGCTTTTTGCATAGTTTATGGGGTAATCATTTACGGGATCTACCGTAACGACCGTTAGGTGACCGAGCGGTTAGCATAATATGCCTCTTACCTCTTTAGCCTGGGTTCGTCGAACCCGCCAGAAGTATAGTTCAACAGAAGAAATTGTGTTACCTAATATGCCTTCTACTCAGGCCGCTGTAAGATGTCAAACTATTAAAAAAAGTGAATCGTCACTGAAGAATACTTATTCAGGAAAATTGTGGTTTTATCAATTTGAAATTTGGGGTCACAGTTACTAGGTTCGTGGATTGGAGTAAGGAGGAAGTGAGAAACATGTTTGTGGCTTTTAAAAAGTGAAAATAAAATATGGCTAAAAGAAAGATTGATTTCAAGAGAAACTGTCAACATGATCGCATTTGAACAATATTTTCTGTTTCCACTGTTCCAACAGACTAAATAAAACTTGTCAACTGTATTGGGATAAAAGTTAGTGTCAAATTTCTTATTTTAACTGTGCATTCAATTAGCCAGTAGCTTAAATGTGTACATGTCTCTAATGTATTAATAACAGCTATTGATACTTCAGATGTAACCTATTCATCCGTGTTTCATCAGTATGACAACTTAATATGTCATTGCTATTTTTAACAATGAGAATAATGTTTTTCATTCTACTACAGCAAAGATAAAGGGAAAATCCACCTGTGTATTTTCACATACTGATATGTTGTTTATTTACACATGTAAACCATATTGAAGTCCCCAAATTTGCTGACTCGGCTGTATAATTAAGAAATGTCATCACCTCGTTTGAAATGAATATCTCCAAAAACGACTATATGTGAGTGTGGTGGCGGTGTAGTGGTGATATATAGTTCTGGCATTTCGCAATTATTTGATGTGCCTCTGGAAAATTAAAGTCCTTGATTTGGACGGTCCATTTTCAATCCCGTGGATAAATACTATCTAGAAGCCATGGTATTAAGACTTCCACTGTCTTTGTGACACGGGAATAATAAACGAAATTCGCGTGTTGAACTTCCTTCTGTCCCACCACGAGTTTACAAGTCGGTTTGTCTACTTGTCGCATGTAGACTGTTTCACACTCTTTTAATCACTGTGGGGAAAATTGTCAAGATTTTGTTGCTTACAGACTAATTTTATCCTTTTGTGGGATTATTTTACAGTAATGCACAATGTTTTACATTTTGAATGGAACTGGTGACAGAGCTTAAAAGTCTCTGGTTCAATCTCAAGTTTAGTGTTATCAGATCAGCCATAAAGATTGCATAATAGGATTATTCTTTTACACAGGATTATGTTTCCTATTGCTCTGCAAGACAACACTTTTCACACTTAAATTTGAAGTTAATCCGAACTGGACCTTTAATCTGTGACAGGAGAATTATATCCTATGCTCATTTCCTGTAGAGGATAGATATGGCACGTGACACTGCCATCTCAGTTTTGCACAGTTCAAACAAAGTTTAGACCATTATACACAGTCAACAGCTGCTATTTATAACATGCAGTGCAGACTATACGTCATGAATCATCGGTTGCAGTTCAGGACTACAAATATACACATAACATTCACACACTAAACTAGTCTAGCTATGCATGGCTAATTTATATTTACAAAATGACGAGAGAATCTTAAAACAGTTATCTGTGCTATTTACACTTTACTAGCTTCAGCCCCCCGCTTCAGCCATACATGGAATGGGGACTGGTCCGGTACAGAAGTGCCTCAAGCACTAATCGTACGCGAAGAGCTAGGTGTGAAGGGTTATGACCTTTGATGAACAGCTTGGAATTACGTCACGTCGGTTGATAAACTTAATGTACTATGACGCGTTCAGTGTATCAAGGGGTAAATTTGACCATACACGCTAGCTCGGCAGTACACTTGCCTTAAAAACACTTATTCATGTATGACATTGAATAAAAACTTTCCTCTCATCATATCACAACTGATAAGTGCGATTCACTGCATTGTTGTTAGACATGTTGATGGATTGACATGTTCCGATAATACATTGCCTATAACCCTAACCCCATCCGTAACTTTAACCTTAAACCTGACAGTAACAAATGTGGCAGTAATGGGATATGGAACAAGGGATATGGAACCGGTAGCAGCTATGGGTTGCCAAAATAAAAAATAAAATAATACAGTAAGAAAATACAATGAGTCACAATATATGTGATCCTTCCTCTCATCCCATTTTTTAAAAATATGGTCGTCCTTCGATAAACAGTTTGTAAAAAGTGACACCTCCCCCCCCCCTTCCATTCCCCGGCCTTTCCCATTGAAATTACTGAAGGCTCCCTAATGGTAGGAAGCTTTCCATACGATGTGACCTAATTTCAAGTTGGATCATGTCCTTCAGAATCACTCTGGTATACTACTACCGTTGATCTTTGAAGCATTCCTGCTACAGCTGGTGACGTTGGTTGAACAAACATGCTTTACTCATTATTTTGCTATCTTGTTATAGTCTCCACATTATGTCATTAAGTAAATATGGGTTGGCATGGTTATAAAAACAGAAAACAGAACAACATGTACGTTACTTATTTGTAACCGTTAATGTATTATCAAAGATGGAGGTATACACACGAATCTAATGTAGCCCATATGGCTCAATGATGACAACGATGGTGTGAATAGAGTAGGTGAAGAGTTCACAAGCATTATTCAATACTGTTGTTGTGGGAAGAACACCACAATAATGTAATTAAATCTTTCATGAAAGAGGAAAGACCCTAGACGTTCGAGAGAGACTCTCCAACCTCTAAGGAATGACATCCTGGCACGTATGCGGGCACACAGACAGACAGACAGACAGACAGACAGACAGACAGACAGACAGACAGACAGACAGACAGACGCAGTGACACACATAACACAAGTGGAAAGAGGAAATGGGTAATTTATACACATAAGGCAAACTGGAACTGCATTAATATAGCAAGATCTTATTTACAACTAAAAAGGAAGGTGAAAACTTCCTTCAAATAATATTAAACTTTTATGACTAAAATTGCTGTGATAGTTTCCTTGGTTTTCGCCCCCTCCCCTCTTCACTCAGGAACCTCTTTATTGTGGCGGTCTGCGGGTAAGGAATGGTCATTCGTTCTTCTAGCGCATTTCAAATGTCAGTGGTGTGAAAGTACAAAGTGTTACGATTTAATGGAGTATCAGGTTGGATTTATGTTTACATCTCGTTTTCACCCTTTACTGTTACAGTACTTCAAATAATTAAAATTAAAATCGGGAAACCATAAACAAACCACCAGGCTCGACAAAAATCTACACACTGCTACATTTAATCAGCCGGTATATTTCCAATGGTGCTATATTTTATCACCTGGCCGAACGACAATCTTACCAAGATTTCTACATTTTATCATACGGGTGAAAAATAACTTACTAACATTGCTACATTTTATCGTCTGACTCGACAAAATATCTATGTTGGTACTCAGACTATTTGGTGCTGTGAGGTTGGTAAGAGTTTTGTTGCGCCAGATGATAAAATGTACAACTGATGGTAAGATTGTTGTTGAGCCCGACGATAAAATGATGAAGTGCGAACTTAAATACTAGTATATGGCATGATCATGAGATACCTAATAAAAAATAAACAGGATTACATGCCGTGAACCCATCAAACACTGATACATAACTGAAGAATGTAAATATATAGAGAAGGGATCATTTTAGAATGGTACACAAATCAATGACAACCAGTATAATTTACCAATTTCACGTTGTTTTAACTTGATATATGATATGAGATATGATATATATGATATGATATAATATATATGATATGATATGATATGATATGATATGATATGATATGATATGATATGATATGATATGATATATAATATAATATATTATAATATAAGATATGATATGATATGGTCTGGTATGATATGATATGATATATGATATGATATGATATGATGTGATTATGATATGATAAACTACTATCCATCAAGCGATGCTCACTGGTGCTTTTAAATAAATACTGTTACAAATACGCCTCCTCGAAAAAGGTCCGTAGTAAGTCTTTACTGGAAAATCTCAATAATGGGAGTGGACAGCGGTTGGCAGTTGGTCCACAGTGTTGTGGCGGCGTATATGTGAACCGTGGGTGTTACATGATGATTTCAGTGAATGCAAAGATCTACAGCAAGGTATTCATATATAACTTGTAATAGGATAAGCGAAGCAAATATATGTCATCATGGTGGCACTGAATTGAAACTAAGAGACTCGCTGGTATATTGCAAATATTGAAACTGGTGGTACCGGTAAGTTACTGATGTTTGTGCTTCATTTCAAAGACATTGTATAAAAACATATGTCATATTGACAAAACAGCGTACTCTTGTGTGTTGTCTTATACATTTTGAAACCCTTCTTCACATACAACCTTCTCGGCGGTATCATTACATACATAGTGTCCAGTAACACCTCGTGATAGCCATGTTGAATAACAAAGTCTACCAAAGTATCTACCAATTTACTTCCTAACCCCAGTCTCCGGTATTCATTCGAAACACTCATTGTGTGCAACTCTGCTTTCGTAGGATCTAATTCATTTTCTTTCACACAGATTGTACCGACTATTTTTCCATTGTGTTCGGCAACCCAGAAGTGATTCCTTGGTTTATCTATGTAGTATGCCTTTATGTTTTTCAGATCAGACTGGAGACGACCAGAAATGTACATTTTCTTCTCAACAACACAAGATAAGTATAGGGCTAGTATTATTACCATGACAACAAACATTGTGACATTTTGTGATTGGAAGAACGACCAAGAAGCTATTATTCCTGCCAAGATGCTCGCCCACACCGAGACGTAGCGAAATTGCGATTTAAAGGTAGTGAATGTGTACTCATATATTATAGCACAGAACATAGTTCTCACGTCTTGTCCATCGGCCTCTGAGAAACTTCGAATAATGATCTCCCCTGCGGTTGTTTTGTATGTAAGCTTCTGAAGATTTCCAACGTTCATTTTGTTTGTCGAAAGTCTGGAAAAAAGAAGAGATGGGGGAATGGCTGTATCATACTTTCTTATAAATCATTTGAAAGAATATTGTTTCTAGATTCTACTTCCATGATTTTAATGTTCGTCACACACGTCCCTTCATGACGTCATCTAACGTCTGCGTCTGACAGTACATGACAAATGGTGTATCAACATAAACTACTCTTGATAACTGATCGTGCTCTGTATTCGTGGTGTTCAAGTTTATGAATGACAGCTGTAGGTGTGGGTGACCAAACGCCTACATTTTAGTGTACTGTAAGTGTAAACACTATATTTTAGTCCTTGGATGAAATTTCAAATTCAAACGAAGCCACCATTAATAACGATCGACATGTCTTTGTTAATCAAGAGTTCTTGAGATTTGAAGCCACAGCTATAGCATCTAGACTTTAACTGAACAGGCTGGGAAAGCTGTTTGGGAAGGTTGTATGGAGAGAGGAGGGATGTAATCACCCCAATTACGCTTTGTCCATGACTTTATAGTATTCACAACACACCAGAAATTCGGTCGTAGGACAACTTACCCCTGTACTGAGGTATTCGCATATTACTTCTTGTGGAATGGCCCTCGTTGGTTATGTCTTTATGTTTGCCTTCAGAACAACAATCGACTACATTTACGTGTATGAACGCATATGCTACAAATTCTGACTAAAAGTGTAGTCTTTAAATATTAACACACAAAGTCCTAGTCCTGCTGGCAGACATAGTACAGGACTTGATTCTTACATTGTCCCTAAACAAGAATGAGAAGGAATGGGATATTGTCTGAATCAAGTCCCGACTTTATAATACTTCGTCTGCAAGCAGCACAAACTCATGCATGGTATGATTGTGGGCCATGGTACGCCGTCTTGTAGTCAGTCTTGCTATTTTCAGGCAATATTTTTGCTATTGACTGTCCTGTGGTCACCAAATACTCATAAAGCTTGCCAAAATACGCCATTTATTTCTCTCGAATACAGAGAGAAAGTAACAAACAGGGCGATATGTTTGCTATTGACTGTCCTGTGGTCTCCGAATACTCATAAAGCTTGCCAAAATACGCCACTTATTTCTGTCGAATACAGAGAGAAAGTAACAAACAGAAAGTTGTGCTACATACCCTTCGTCAGTCATGATGTGCATTAAAGTGAATAGCAAAACAGGATAATAAAGTGCAAGGGTCATACCACAGGTCACAGTCGACATTATACATTATTCATTGTAATATGAGTGTCGCAGATATTGGCGACGCTTTTAATCACGCCATCTACGACAGTTTATGCTATAGTGCTGTCTCTGGGTGTTAATATAAATGCTACACTAGGTCTGGCAATATAATATGCCCTCCGAAAAAAAAATGCCGGAGTTCTTGAGGCTCAAATTTCAAGACAGAATCTTTTTTAATTATTTGAAAACGACGTCACACACATTCAGCAACCTAGTGTAAATTTATCAGCGTATGTAATTAACTGTACATTACAACATTGTCGTGTCTCTATCGTGAAAGGTGCCGTCAATTGTCTTCTTGCTTATTCTAAAATCAACGGAAACATTTCGTTTTCTGGGTCGACTGAAATTTTACTGACGTTACTTGCTACATTTCAATGTTTGATGAGACGTACCTTTAGAAGGAACAGAAGTAGTATTCTTAGAAGGGTCTCAGACCACTAAAGAACTACGCTTAACAATAGTTATTTTACCCTTAAATCTAAAGTGAACACTATCTAGGCTGTGTGTAGTAAGTTACTTGCTACTCTCAATTTCCGACAATCCTCCTTTAATTAACGTTCAATATCAGCAGCTTACGGTGTGTTTGAGGCAAGACGAGAAAGATCAAGACACAGTACAGGAGAGTTGTTGACATTGAGTGTTGCTAAGGGTTACCAGAATTTAGGATTGGTAGTAAACTAGTCGATGCTGTAATAGACTTTGCAGTGTAAAGTAACTATCGTAAACTATTTCTACAGACAAGCTATACAATGTTTCCTGCAAGAAGGCTGTCTCAAGCTATAGGATGTGCACAAAGTGTTCGTGTATGTTGGCTATGTTGAATTTTGTAGATATTTAGTGGAATTGTGTGAACATAATGTAACAACAGTATTAAGTGCATAATATATTCATGCATGCATTGACACTCACACACATACATACATACATACATACATACATACATACATACATACATACATACATACATACATGCATGCATGCATGCATGCATGCATGCATGCATACATACATACATACATACATACATACATACATACATACATACATACATACATACATATATATATACCAGAGATCGTTCATTGACTTTTTATGTATACAATATAATCCACACTCTAAATGTGTGTAATATAACTTTACAATCTGTACTGATGTATAAGTACAGTCAGTTTCGAGTTGCCGTTCACCAGCTCTATTGCATTATCCAACCACGCAGAAGAAACTGCACATTTGTCCATGTGCATCAATTTGCCCTCTGCATATAGTTGCAGTATGTAGCATGATCAAAGCAACACGGTTACATCAACATGGAGGTAAAAATATATAGGTGTTGTCTTCTGGTTAGTCTTATGGATTGGGTTCCATCCGTCCGACCGTCCGTCCATTTCAAACTTGGTACAGGGGCAACATACTATGGCATACATATGCACGTCAATTTGTTTCATGATACGATCCAATATGGCCGCCTAGCAGCCATTTTGTTTGCGAATTTTCCCTGTCCAAAGCCATAACTCAGACATGCTTGAACAGATCTCATTCAAAGTTGGTATTGGCACAGTGTTCTATGACATACATGTGCATATCCATTTTCATTCGTCATGGTACAATCCGATATGGCTGCCTGGTAGCCATTTTGTTGGCACAGTAAGCCCAATCATAGCGGGGAGTATGTCATTCTCAATGACTTGTTTAGTTTATGTTCTGTGCTCGAATCATTAATTATGACCTTTCAATGCCCTTTGGATTACCATATATAAGGATCACTTGTTAATGTTTAACTAACTCGTCTCATATCATCTCCTCGATTTCAACTCGTCCCATGTCACCCATATTACGCCAGAGCTAATGTTATGTTAATTCACCCAGACGGCATCCTAAATATCCAAAAAGTTTGAAGAACTAACTAATGGTCGTTATAGATTATCTAAAAGACATACTTTACGATGTCAAGTATAGGGTCGAAACACTGTAAAAAGACATTCATATGTAAAAGTTATAGCAAAGATTGAAATCTGTGGGGAAAACTACTTTTTGTAATTATCCACACGTGTAGAAATCGGTGTAGAAAATGGGCTAAGTGGAAAATGGGGCGATTAAGTTATATGTGTACATATAATATGGAACAATGCGATGTGGGACGATTTGAAATTAGGACGTGTGGTAGAACAGTTACTGCCACGTAAACTTTGCTCTCGTGTTTGCACTTTGAGACGTGGCTGACGGTATGTTGTTCTTATCTTCTCAGATATAACAAACAGTGCATTTTCACAAGTTGTAGGTGTACTTGGAGAACACAGGATAGCTCAGATGTTTAAAAGTCGGCGAAGTATCACGACTGATGTAACTTGAAGATTGCGTGTTATGCTCCGCAATGAAGTCACCACGTACAGTAAGTGACAATCGACTTTATGTTGAAGGCTACACTTCTCGTAATAGTATTTCCAACTATAAAAGATTATTTATTTGTATATGTTCAGAAATGTTTGCGGTTGCTCTCACATTAAACACAAAGACACGAACTTAACTGAGGACCTTTCCTCGGCATTGTGAAGTGCAGGAGATAAGACTGTCGACATGCGAATGCCTTGTCACGGTAGACAGCTGCAGTATGTTCATTGAATACAACGTTATGGGCCTGTATATAGTACACCATATTTTACATCAGTGTTGATAAGATCGACTACTGGTGATATTTGTAAGTGACTGGTTCGTAACTAAACTAAGACCAGTTTCTTGCGAGATTTTTTATAAGTCTTCTTTATATGTTTTGAGTTTGCCATTCAACAATTTTATATTTTCAAGTTACCAGACTTCTTTGGGAGATGGTGTCAGTCATGATCACCGGCTAATAAATAGTAACATAACAACATAACATAACATAATATAGTAAGTAATAGAGGTCATGTCAGGTTTTAGCGGGCAGAAAATGTGACCTCCTAGTTTAATATTTAATAGCGAACGAATAGAGGCTCATAGACTGGTTAAAAGATTACTTCAGCCACAGGGATTCGGACTTTGTATTTATTACCAATATTTTAGTTTTTCTTTATTGTTTATATATTTTATTTTACATTTTGAAAATATTTTTCCGTTCAAGGTTTCATGACATAACGATTTGAAAAAAAAATGGTGTCGCGGTTGTTTTCTAAATCAGATTAAATGTACAAAGATAGCTACCTTATTAATTGTTAATAATGAGTTACTTCTACCAAGCGCCTGAAGCGGTGATCCGTGGAAGATGTCGGAGACCCCTGTAACTAGTCTTCGTGTAACACGCCAATGAGTTGATACAAAATGACAGCGCCCGGTAAATTATATTCAAAATACCATTTTTTTGGCAAACATTTAATAACCCAGACATTAGAGAATCAATTACTAAAATTTTATTATGTGATCACAAACTTAAAATTAAAAGAGGGAGATATGATAATAAATTACCAGTCTATGAAAGAGTCTGTAAATTTAATGTTGCAGTACATATCAGGTTCAATGGGCCGGACCTACCCACCTATATGCCATTTCAGTTTTACCTTCCTTAAGAGAAAGTAATAATTTAAGGATGAAAAGGCTGTATCTATCTATCTATCTATCTATCTATCTATCTATCTATCTATCTATCTATCTATCTATCTATCTATCTATCTATCTATCTATCTCTCTGTCTCTGTATCTATCCAGTTATCTGTCTATTTATCTCTCGGTCTCTGTTCGTCCGTCCGTCAATTCAAACAAAATGTTATTAACATGCTCTTTAGTGTAGAAATGATTAAGTTTTGGTAAATAATATATAAATATCAATGAGGGATTTGCATAATTAATCGTTTTCGCTAATTTGGCTATATCTTAACACACGCTTCAAGTTCAATATAATTTGGTATATATACATTGATGATAACAAAGTGCATGTGTCAAAGTTTTATAATATATCTTGTAGTTTTAATGACTCATTTCAATAATTAATGTAATAATACAATTTGGTTCATTCTTAAAAAAAACAAAGGGCACGTGTCCTGAAAAGCTTGTTGATGTAGCATTTAGTTTTAAAGGATCATTCGGATAATTAATGATCTTCAGTAATTATGTTATATATTATAAATGCACATTGCAAACGCAACATAATTTAGTACATATATATTGCTGAAAACAAAGTGCATGTGTCATATAAAGTATGATAATGTATAGCTTGTAGTTTTAATGACTGGTGTAATTAAGGATTCTCAATGCACATTTTAAATTGAATATAATTTGGTATGTGCTTCAAACATAACTAATTGCACAAAGTTTTGATGATGTAGCTGTTAGTTTTCAGGACTCATTTGCATATTTAATGATTTTCAGTAATAAGGTGCTTTCTTCAAAATGTTCCCATCCAATTCAATATAATTTGGTCCATACTTCGAACATGACTAGTCACATATGTTCTGAAAAGCATGTGAATTTAGCTTAAAGCTTTTATGAACAATTTGCATAATTAAGGATTTTCGATAATAAGGCTTTACCTTCAGAATACATATTTCAAATTCAAATACATGCGTTAACCAAAACAAAGGAAATGTGTGCTATAAAGTATGTCTTAAGAATGCACACTTAAAATTCCATATAATTTTGAACATATATCATACCATAACAAAGCACACGATCAGACCAGTTAGTATAGTTTTGTTTTGGAACAATTATTCAGCCTATGCCGGCCTAAACTTTAAGTAAAATGGCTGCTGGACTGTCATGGGCACTTTGTTTCAAATATATTTCTTGATATCTCCTGAATAATACACTGTGTGTGTATTAAGCTTATGTGTATTTTGTTTATTTAACAGATGACGTCACGAACTGTCCTTTATGATGAAATGAGTAAAGTGGTTATCCGAGGATTTACAAATGCAGATAATCAGAGTGTCAAAGATATTTTCTGGACAGGGATGACAGGATACACTTTCGATTTATTCAAGGTGTTTTTACACAAAAACTTGACGTGGGTAATTATTCTCACAGCAATGGTGGTGTCTTGGTGGTTTTGGGAGTCTATTCTGGTGATGCCATTGTCTGCCCTGGCAGTTGTGCTACTGATATACTTACTGTGTTATGCTGTATTTGTAATATACTACTTTGATCGCCTCTCCACTGATCTGAAGGATATCAAGAAGTATTACATGGATGTACCACGAAACCATTTCTGGGTTGTTGAACAAAACGGAAGGGTGATCGGCACAGTCTGTTTGAGGCAAGACGAGAAAGATCCAGATACAGCAGAATTGATGACAATGAGTGTTGCTAAGGGTTACCGGAATTTAGGAATTGGGAGTAAACTAGTCAACGCTGTGATAGACTTTGCCATACAAAATAACTATCGTAAACTATTTCTAGAGACAGGTTATATAATGTTTCCTGCAAGAAGGCTGTATGAAAGAAAGGGTTTCGAGCTATTATATGTATTCAATGTGTTCGTGTATCTATGCTATTTTGATATATGTAGATATGCAATGGAATTATATGAACATAATGTAAAAAAAGATTAAGTACATAATAAACTCATGTATGTGATCACACTCGCAATTACACACAGTCACATACATACATACATACATACATACATACATACATACATACATACATACATACATACATACATACAGACAGACAGACAGACAGACAGACAGACAGACAGACAGACAGACAGACAACCGATCAGTACTACATCTCACTCACAAACAAGATCCTTTCCACTTCCATTTGCTCATGGCACATCAGAAAACCATGGTAAGATCGTCAAGAAGTACCATATCAACACATACCATAAACCATGCAACATCATCAGGAATCAACTTGTACACTCAAAAGACCAAACTCCACCTACCATTAACAATCTCAAGTATGCGGACTGTGATGCAGATTATATTGGAGTGACAACCATAGTGTTTGGGATCCGCCTCAAAGAACACCACAGTCAAAAAGGCTCTCTCACAGCTGTAGGGGAAATATATGGAAGCCACGGGACACACCATAACAACAGAACAGGCTAGGGTCCTGGCCCTGGGCATAGAACACAAGTATTGGCCCAGGAAAATATGTGAATCTATTGAATTCAGAGAACACTAGCCGTCCCTCAACCGTGACTGAGAATACCATCTCCCACCTATTTTCAATAGTCTGTCTACTGTCAGGTGCTTCCACTAGCAGGTCACCTGACATAACATCATTATGCGACATAACATCATTATGCGGATGACATCTGAGTGATTCGGACATCAGCTACGTAGTCACTTCAAAAACTAGATTCCAATAGATCTTCGTATTTCAAAGTAGTCATTATGCTTTAGAATAAAAAACTATAGATAGACTCGGCAGCAATGTCCGATATGGTGTTGAAAGTTACACACGTTGTACTCTATAAATAATATTACCCATGTACATGATATAACAGAGGAAGATGTTGATATATTTGTAAAAAAAATACATAATATATTTATTCTGTCTCGAGTAAAGTTCTGTCCTGCTCAATTTAGTCTTTGCACCACATTTGTGTAAGCATTCAACGGTTAGTGTTTTAACATAGAGATATATTTGATATGAACTAATGAACATGGTGAAGCATCAACTACTGTTGCCATATTACCCAGTGCAACACTAGTGTCTCATGAAATGGCGTGATAGTAGTATCAAAATAGTAAACTGTCTTATACTACTAGGTCTATGAAATAATATACAGTGCCATTGGTGCTATTTCTAATTATTCACACGTAGAAACTTGGTCTCGTGGAAAGTATGACGATCGATTTACATGTTAGTCTAGGTCCTGACAGGGACCTTATAATGTATTCCAGGCTAGTCAATCCCCTTCCTTGAGCACAGATATGTGTGCTCCCCTCTATGGCGTTCATATAAACATGACATCATGGCGTCCCCACATGATTTTAGTTTAAATAGACTGGAGGTGGAGTCCTGGTTGGATATTTGCATATTACAGTGGAAACTGAGTCAGCTGAGAAATTAAAGTACTTGGTGACAAATCAGGTTGGGAATACAGCAAAATTCATTGAAGCCGCCTTTATTTAAGACGAAATGAAATGTTGTATCTTAGTTAAAGAAAACAATTCTCACACTGTATGTACTTTTTTTCAGTATAACCTCTCTATATTGTCAATGTATCCTTTTTTCAAGGTGACTTATAAGCCCGATGGGCTGGGAGGTATTTTATTACCTCATGTCACTATATATAATAAAAATTACTTACTTACTAACTTACTGTACAAAGGCGTATTAATAAGCGATGGCGACAGCCTGTCAATTTTTGATGAATTACTACTGACATGCCCTGTTTGTACTTCGCTCACCGTGGGAGGGGGGGGGGGGGGTTAAACCACATTTAACACCTTGAGCAAGGGGATTGTCTAGACTGGGATTGTAGTACGTAATACGGTCCTCTGTCAGGACCTAGACTGGAGACACTGTGGAGTGAGACAAACTGAAATTGGGACGAAGTGCTTGAGCACGTAAACCTTGCACTCGTGTTTGCACTTTGACACGTAGCTGGCTAAATGGTATGTAGTTCTTAGTTTCTCCTCACAATTTTGACATATCATAAGCAGTACATTTTCTGAAGCTTTAGCTGTCCTTGGAGAAAACAGGACGGGTCAGATTTTTTTTTTAAGTCGACTAAGTATCGCGACTGATAGAACTTGAAGATGGGGTGTTATGCTCCACAATGAAGTCAACACGTAGTCATGAGAGACCGTCGAGTGTGTGTTTTAAGGCTACTATACGGTGTCTGTTAGAGACACGTTTGCGGTCGTTAACGTTGTTCTCACGGCAAACACAAAAACAAGAAATTGACTGGGGAGCATTCCATGGAATTGTGAAGTAAGAGACGATAAGGCTGTAGACCTTCGAATGCCTGGTACCTGTACATATCCATGTACCTTGCATGTTCAAGAATAACGAAGTCGAGGGCCTGTAGCACACCACATATTTTACAGAAGTGTTCAGAAGACTACTGACTGTTTTTGTAAGCGACAGGCTAGGTGCGTAGTTAGACTGTTGGGAGAGTTTTTATGAGTCTCACTTACTTCATATGTTTTCAGTTTGTTGTTTATTTTTATAATTTTGTAAAGGAAATTATCCACAATTTTTACTTTATTTTTCTAAGTTACTGGTAGACTCCCGGGGGTAGTCTCCTTTGGGACTTTGGCATCAGTCACTAACGGTCATACATTTTAGTGGACAAACATGTGACCTCAAGTTAATATCTAATAGCGAATAAATAGAGGATAGGTGTAATAGCCAACAAATAGAGCTCAAAGATTAATCCAGCCACAGGAATTCGTCTATGTCTTTGTTTACAAATATTTATTTTTTCTTTGTTGTTTAGTTCAATTTTAGCTTTCCTTTTGTTGGCTTTCATGGACAAACTTTACGTTGGCAACTTTATTAATTATCAGTGTATTACTTCTATCAGTGCCCTAAAGTGGCAATCTTTGGGGGATGTCAGCCACCTCTGTAACTAGTTTAGATTACGCTCAATTTTAGAACAGGTAGGGTAGGTAGATTGTTTATTTTATTTTATTTTATTTTCAGTTGTAGGTGTCTAGTTCATGTAGTTATGTGTCTTCCATTTTTTATATTGTCCTTTTAAGTTGATGTCAGTTTCTGCGTCCACTATTTCTGGCTAGACATCACACAATTTTCATGATTTTCATCATTTTTTTCTCGAATATGTCAAAAGAGGTTTAGGGTCGGCAGTGAAAAACTAGGTGGGGGTCGAGTAAACGGAATCAAACAATTATTTTTTAGGCCTAAGACAATGAGGTCATCGCAAAATGGCAGCACCTGCTAAATTGTATTGGCAAAATGCAGACTTGTTACAAAAATTAAACAATGCGATTGCTGAACTTAAGCTTCAAACTGATATTAAGTTGATTAAAATTTACTTCCAATAATGTGATATACATGTACTAGGTAGTATTTTTGTATTTACTCTGAGGTCACGTTTATACATACCAAAGGTCATAATGATGTGACAGCTACAATTTTCATCGTGGTTTACATCATATGTCGATGTAAATATGGCACAAGCTTGTGAAGGTTCGTTTAGAGGATAGGGTTTTGTCCTATAAACGAACGAATTCATGTATTGAACCTGTGCGACATTGTGCGATCGTCACTACTAACGTACACTGTGGAATTGGTGTAAACTCACACTTAGGTCCCTAAGCATTCAGACATGCAGCTAAAATTAAAGGTGTATGTGTGTGTGCGCGCGTGTGTGTAGTCTAGTTCCTGACGGACCGTATTCCGTAGCACGTTAACTTCACACGTATACAGTCAGCAGGGTCTAGTCAAGCCTGTAACTCAAGGCGTTAATTGTGGTTCAACCCCATGGAGAGCGAAACGCGCATGTCAGTAATGCATTACAAATTTAGGGGCTGTCGTCATCGCTCATAATACAGCTGTTTTGACTATGTTGAATGTCCAACCAGGACTCCACCTTCAGTCTGTTTAAACTAAAATCATGTGGGAATGCAACAACTTCATCATGTTTATATGAACGCTGTAGGTGAAGCACAGAATTCTGGAAGTTAACATATTACGGAATACATTCGTCAGGAACTAGACTAGTGCGTGTGAGTATTAAGCTTAATTTATTTTTGGTTTATATAACAGATGACGTCACGAACTGTCCTTTGTGATAAGATGGGTAAAGTGGTTATCCGAGGATTTACAAATGCAGATAAACAGCGTGTCAAAGATATCTTCCGCACAGGAATGACAGGATACACATTTGACTTATTCATGGCGTTTTTACAGAAGATGTTCATGTGGATGATTATTCTCACAGCAATGGTGGTGTCCTGGTGGTTTTGGCAGTCTATTTTGGGGTCGTTGTTTACTACTCTGGCAGTCCTACCACTGACATACTTACTGTGCTATGCTATATTTGTAATATACTGCTTTGGTCGCCTCTCCACTGATCTGAAGGATATCAAGAAATATTACATGGATGTACAACGAAACCATTTCTGGGTTGTCGAACAAAACGGACGGGTGGTCGGTACGGTCTCTATGAGGCAAGACGAGAAAGATCCAGATACTGCAGAATTGATGACAATGAGTGTTGCTAAGGATTGCAGACACTTAGGAATTGGGAGTAAATTAGTCAACGCTGTGATAGATTTTGCTATTCAAAATAACTATCGTAAACTATTTCTAGAGACAGGTTATATAATGTTTCCTGCGAGAAAGCTTTATGAAAGAAAGGGGTTCAAGTTATCGCATGTGTACAGCGTATTCGTGTTAATTGGCTTTTATGATGTTTGTTTATACTCAATGGAATTGTATGAACATAATATAAAGAAAAACTAAGTGAATAATGTACGAATGTATACGATCACACGCGTACCTACCTACCTACCTAGTATTACCTTCCTGCAGACACACACACACACATACATACACACATACATACATACATACATACATACATACATACATACATACATACATACATACATACATACATACATACATAGACACACACACATACATACATACATACATACATACATACATACATACATACATACATACATACGCGCGCACACACATACATGCATACATACATACATACATACATACATACATACATACATACATACATACATACATACATACATAAAATGTTAACAATTAATGTATTGTAATAACGTCATTGGCATTTATTTCTTTCCCTTTTAAAGTTTGATATTTTTTGTTGTGTTTTCTTTATCGACCGCGTGGCATATCATGGCCATCTAACACAACACCACGGCAGTAAAATATGCTTTTGAGAAAACATACTCATAATTGTTCAGCAAGAGTGCATAAACTGAAGGTAAAAAGATTTAATTGAGTTAACAAATCTACAGAACATACTTGTGAACAGAAAATATTGTTACAGCATCTAAGAATATAGGTGTTCTGTTTTATTATAGTTCTTTAGTGGTCTGAGACCCTTAAGCATACTGAGTTTGTTCCTTCTAGAGGTACGTATACACTTAAAGGTAGCTCATGTCAACAACAAAACATTAATAATGTTAAGATGAAATGGTTATGTCTTCTTAAACGAAGAAATATAGCAATTAATGTCAGTAACATTTCTGTTGTAACCAGAAAATGAAATGTGGCAATTGATATGTTAGAATAAGCAAAAAAGACAATTGACGGCACCTTACACGATAGTGATACTATACGTCAATGTTGTAATGTACAGTTAGTTAGATTAAGCTTAGATTTACACTACCTTGCTGAATGTGTTTGACATCGTTTTTCAAATAATAAAAAGATTTCAGATTCCAGATTCTGGATTCCGGGGGTTATATGCTACGAAAACTTGATGTAAAAGAGATTCCCTCTTGAAATATGAGCCTCAAGAACTCCGACATGTCTTTTTGGAGAGCATATTATATTGCCAGAGCTAGTGTAGCATTGATATTTATACCCAGGGACAGCACTATATCATAAACTGTCGTAGATGGCGTGATTAACAATAAGCGTTGCCAATATCTCAGACTCAACGTATTTATAATGCCGACTGTGACCTCTGGTATGACCCTTGCCCTTTGTTATCGTGTTTTGTTATTCACTTTGAGGCAAGGCATGACTTACGAAGGGTATGTAGCACTACTTTCTGTCTGTTACTGTCTCTCCGTATTATAGAGAAATAAGTGGTGTATATACGTATTATGGCAAGCTTTGTGAGTATTTGGAGACCACAGGACAGTCAATAGCAAACATATCGCCTGAAAATAGCCAGACTGAGTACAAGATGGCGTACCGTGGCCCACAATTATGCGATGATTGCCTCACATTGATTGAAGGACAATGTTAGTCGTGCTTGCAGACGAAGTATTGAAGTAGGGACTCGATTCAGACAATTTCCCGTTCCTTCTCATTCTTGTTTACCGACAATGTCATAATCAAGTCCCGTACTACGTCTGCCAGCAGGACTAAGGACTGTGTGTGTTAAAGACTACACTTTTAGTCAGAATTCATAGGATGTGCGTTCAAACACAAAAATGTAGTAGATTTTTGTTCTGAAGGCAAACAAAAAGACATAACCTACGAGGGCCATTCCACAACAAGTAACGTGTGATCACCACAGTGCAGGGGTAAATTGTAAATACAACCGAATCCCTGATGTTTTGTGAATACGACAAAGTCATGGGCAAGACGTTGGGGTGATTACATCCCTCCTCCCTCTATACAACCTTACTAAACAGCCACCCCAGCCTGTTCAGTTACAGTCTAGATGCTAGCTGTGGCTTCGAATCTCAACAACTCGATTAACAAACACGGCATTAATAATGGTGGCTTCATTTGAATTGGAAATTTCATCTTAGGACCTCATTCAGCTAGACCTGAGAAGAGATTCGAAGCGACAGGTAGCATCCAGACTAATTAATTTAAAAGTTAAATCTATATTATAGTGTTTACACTTACAGTACAGTGAAATGTAGGAGTTAGATCATCCTCACCTACAGCTGTCATTCATTCATAATCTTTAACACCACGAATATAACTGCCGACATCAGACCATGGACAACTGAATTGGATTAATAACACTTGCCACAGCATGCTGGAAGTACAGAGACTTGTATTACATTCCATCATTTAATAAGAACAGTTTTATGGCTATTGTACATAGCAGTTCAGTTTCACAAACAAATTTCCAGTTACCCAGGCATTTCATACACACATAAAGTTCTTATCTGCTGTTCCAACATGCTGAGCCAAGTGTTGTTAATCCAATACATTTGCTTACTTTCCCTGTTTGTAACAGGTTCTGTTTGACCACGGTCTTATGTCAGCAGTTGACATGTTGAAACACCCTCCCCCCACATACATACATACATACATACATACATACATACATACATACATACATACATACATACACACACGTATGCAAGCACGTACACAGACATACAGACAGACGGACAGAAACCTCACCATGCCTATAGCACTACCGAACCTTATCAGTTCAGTTGTGCTAACAAGCCAACTACAAATAAGCTTGATGCGCACGCGCGTACACACACAGAGACAGACTTTGAAAGAAGAGCAATACGAGGCTGGATTTATTTTGGTTGCATGTCTGTCTGCTTAGGGAACCTCATCGATTGCCATGATATTTGATTGGACATTACTGTTGTTCTCTTTTGGGGAAATTGTTCAAAGCAAAATGGTCGCATCACAGGTATATGAATAGGGTCGAACATTTCGTTTTTGGTCAAAAAATTTAAAGTAAAAAACTGCTGGGCAGATTGGTTTCAAATTTAATAGTAACAATTTTAGGGGTGTGTAGATTAAGATTTGTTCATGAAAGGATGATTCCATCAGTAATATGCAAATTAGGTCTAAAATGTGTCATTTTCATAAAAAATCTTTAAGTCCAAAACTACCAAGGAGATATATTATGCTAAAATAACAATATCATCTGGCAGGCAAGTGACTAAACATTTGAACAATGTATGAAAAAATCCCTACAAACTATGACCACGCCCATGGAACCAGCCAAACGGTGATGTATTTCATGAAGATAACAACAGGGATTAATAGGCAAACGACTAAACATTCAAAGAATGTATGCCAATATTCCTAGCAATATGACCACGCCCACAGCAATAGCCAAATGATCACGTATATTGCAAATATAACAACAGGGCTATATAGACACTGGATAACCATTCAGCAAAACAAAACATATTCTAGCATAAATCAGCATGTTGATAAATATTTCTTTTAAACTGTGCAGTTGTGCTACAATGCTATTGGCGCTATTTTTTAACAGATGGCGTCACGAACAGTCCTTTATGGTGAGAAGGATAAAGTGGTGATTCGAGGATTTACAAATGCAGACAAACAGCGTGTCAAAGATATCTTCTGGACAGGAATGATGGGATACACTTTTGACTTATTCAAGTGGTTTTCACACAAGATTTTGACGTGGACAATTATTCTCACAGCAATGGTGGCGTCCTGGTGGTTTTGGCAGTCTATTATGGGGACGTTGTTTACTGCTCTTGCAGTCATGCTACTGACATACTTACTGTGTTATGCTACGTTTGTACTATACTGCTTGTATCGCCTCTCCACTGATCTGAAGGATATCAAGAAATATTACATGGATGTACCACGAAACCATTTCTGGGTTGTCGAACAAAGCGGAAAGGTGATCGGTACGGTCTGTTTGAGGCAAGACAAAAAAGATCCAGATACTGCAGAATTGATGACAATGAGTGTTGCTAAGGATTGCAGACACATAGGAATTGGGAGTAAATTAGTCAACACTGTTGTAGACTTTGCTGTTCAAAATAACTATCGTAAACTATTTCTAGAGACAGGCTGTATAATGTTTCCTGCGAGGAGGCTTTATGAAAGAAAGGGCTTCAAGTTATCGAATGTGTACAGCATATTCATGTTAATTGGTTTTTATGATATTTGTTTATACTCAATGGAATTGTATGAACATAATATAAAGAAAAACTAAGTGAATAATGTACGAATGTATACGATCACACGCGTACGTACCTTACCTAGTATTACCTTCCTGCACGCACACACGCACCCCTACATATATACATACATACATACATACATACATACATACATACATACATACATACATACATACATACATACATTGTTCAGCAAGAGTGCATAAACTGAGAAGGTAAATTCATTTAATTGAGTTAACAAATCTACAGAACGTACTGACGAACAAGTTAGTATGGGAAATTTTTTTACAGCATGTAAGAATGCCGGCGTTGTGTTTGATTACATGTAATAGCAAAGTAATCAGTACGGTCGATGCGACAGAAGATGTAAGTTATCCTACGAAGAGAAAAACAGCTGATATTGAACGTTAATTAAAGGAGGAATGTCGGAAATTGAGAGTAGCAAGTAACTTACTACACATAGCCTAGATAGTGTTCACTTTAGATTTAAGGGTAAAATAACTATTGTTAAGCGTTCCTCAGCCCGCTATTATAGTTCTTTAGTGGTCTGAGACCCTTTAAGCATACTGAGTTCGTTCCTTCTAGAGGTACGTATACACTTAAAGGTAACTCGGGTCAACATCAAAAAATCAATAACGTTAATATGAAATGGTTATGTCTTCTAAAACGATGAAATATAGCAATTAATGTCAGTAAAATTTCTGTCGAACTAGAACATGAAATGTTGCATTTTATATGTTAGAATAGGCAAAGATAATTGATGGCACCTTACAGGATAGTAATTCGACAATGTTGTATAATGTACAGTTACATTTTATAAGCTTAGCCTTATACTACGTTGCTGACTGTGTTTGACGTCATTTTCAAATAAAAAATATTCCATATACCAGACAGATTCCGGGGTTTTCATGACATGAAAAAGATGTAAAAACTATTCCCTCTTGAAATATGGGCCTCAAGAACTCCAACATGTCTTTTCGGAGAACATATTATATTGGCATCGATATTAACAACCAGGGACGGCACTGGTATATCTTAAACTGTCGTAGATGGCGTGATTAACAATAAGCGTCACTAATATCTCACACGTACATACCATATTCATGATATTGTCGACTGTGTCCTGTGGTATGACCCTTGCCCTTTGTCATAGTGTTTTACTATTCACTTTGAGGCACAGCGAAGGGTATGTAGCACGACTTTATGTTTGTTACTTTCTCTCTGTATTCGAGAGAAATAAGTGACTTTTTTTGGCAAGCTTTGAGAGTATTTGGAGACCACAGGACAATCAATTATAGCAAGAATATCGTCTGGAAATAGCCAGACTGAGTACAAGATTGCGCGTCACAGACCACAACCATAAGTCGCCGAATATTCGAGGACAGTGTTAGTCCTGCTTGCAGACAGAGTAAGTCGGGACTCGATTCAGACAATATCCCGTTCCTTCTCATTCTTGTTTACCGACAATGTCATAATCAAGTCCTGTACTACGTCTGCCAGCAGGACTAGGACTGTGTGTGTTAAAGACTACACTTTCAGTCAGAATTCATAGGATGTGCGTTCAAACGCACAAATGTAGTAGATTGTTGTTCTGAAGGCAAACAAAAAGACATAACATACGAGGGCCATTGCACAACAAGTAAAGTGATATCAGCTCAGTGTAGGGGTAATCCTAAGTAGTCCTACAACCGAAGTCATGGGCAAACCATTGGGGTGATTACATCCCTCCCCTCGCCATACAACCTTACCAAACAGCTTCCCAAGCCTGTTCCGTTACAGTCTAGATGCTAACTGTGGCTTCGAATATCAAGAACTCTTGATTAACAAACACGACATTAACAATGGTGGCTTCATCTGAATTTAAAATTTCATCTTGGGATCTCATTCAGCTAGACATGAGAAGAGATTTGAAGCGACAGGTAGCATCTAAACTAATTAATTTAGAAGTTAAATCTAAACTACAGTGTTAACATTTACGGTACACTGAAATGTAGGAGTTTCATCACCCTCACCTGCAGTTGTCATTCATAAACTTGAACTCCACGAATACACAGCACGCTCAGTTATCAAGTAAATGAAATAAAGCAGTTTATGGTGATATATTTTGTCATGTGCTGCCAAACGTTAGATGATGTCATGAAGGGACAAGTATGACGACCATTAAAAGTATGGAAGTAGAATCTAGAGAGAATGCAAAGACTGGAGTAGGCTCTCTGCTGAAGCAAAAGCCATTAAGTCGGTATCACCTTCATAGAATTCACAATATTCTTTCAAATGATTTATAAGAAAGTATAATACAGCCATTCACCCTCTCTTCTTTCTTTCCAGACTGTCGACAAACAAAATGAACGTTGAAAATCTTCAGAAGCTTACATACAAAACAACCGCAGGGGAGATCATTATTCGAAGTTTTTCAGAGGTCGATGGACAAGACGTGAGAACTATGTTCTGTGCCGGAATGCTTGAGTACACATTCACTCTCTTTAAATCACAATTTCGCTACGGCTCAGTGTGGGCGAGTATCTTGGCAGGAATAATAGCCTCGTGGTCGTTCTCCCAATCACCTTATGTTACCATGTTTGTTGTCATGGTAATAATGCTAGCCCTATACTTATCTTGTGTTGTCGAGAAGAAAAGGTACATTTCTAGTCGTCTTCAGTCTGATCTGAAAAACATAAAAGAATGCTACATAGATAAACCAAAGAATCATTTCTGGGTTGCCGAACACAATGGAAAAATAGTCGGTACTATATGTGTGAAAGAAGATGAATTAGATCCTACGAAAGCAGAGTTGCACACAATGAGTGTTTCGAATGAATACCGGAAACTAGGGTTAGCAAGTAAATTGATAGATACCTTGGTAGACTTTGTTATTCAACATGGCTATCACGAGGTGTTCCTGAACACTATGTATGTAATGATACCGCCGAGAAGATTGTATGTGAAGAAGGGTTTCAAACTGTATAAGACAACACACGAGAGTACACTTTTTTGTCAATATGCCATAGTTTTTTATACAATGTCTTTGAAATGAAGCACAAACATCGGTAACTTTAATACCAGTACCACGAGTTTCAATGTCTGCAGTATACAATTTCGTAGTTTCATTTCAATTCAGCCATGATGTCATATCTTCGCTTCGTGTTACAGTTTATCCTATTACAAGTTATATCTGAATACTTTGCTGAAGTTATCGGAGTAGATCTTTGCATTCACTGAAATCATCATGTAACACATACGGTTCACATATACGCTGCCACAATTGTTTGGACCAACTATCAACTGCGGTCCACTCTGCACCCATTATTGAGATTTTCAAGTGAAGACTTACGACGTACCTTTTTCGAGAAGGCTTTATATATTTGTTACAGTTTTTATTTTAAAGCACCAGTGATCATTGCTTGATGGATTGTAACTGCTATATGTATCTCTTTATGAAATCAAATCGAATCACATCGTATCATATCATATCATATCATATCATATATCATATCATGTCATATCATATCATATATCATGTCATATATCAAGTTAAAACTATATGAAATTATATTAGTTGTCATTGATTTGTTTTACGCTGTAAAGTGACCCATTTTTTCTCTATATATTTACATTTCTTCATTTATGTATCAATGATTGATGGGTTTGGTGTTCTAAGGGCATGTAACCCTGTTTATTGTCCATATTAGCTATCTCATGATCATATGCCATATACTAGTATTTACAAATTACACCGAAGAGGGCACACTAACTAAGTTCAAACTTCATCATTTTATCGTCGGGCTCAACAACAATCTTACCATCAGTGGTACATTTTATCATCTGGCACAACAAAACTCTTACCAACCTCACAGCACCAAATTAAATTGTCCGAGTACCAACAGAGACATTTTGTCGAGTCAGACAATAAAATGTAGCAATGTAAGTAAGATGTTTTTACCCGTACGATAAAATGTAGAAATGTTGGTATAAAGATTGTCGTTCGGCCAGGCGATAAAATCTAGCACCATTTGATCTTAAAGATACCGGCAGATAAAATGTAGCAGTGTTGAGAATTTTGTCGAGCCTTGCGTTTCGTTTATGGTTTCGCGATTTTTATTTTATTTGAAGTACAGTAAAGGGTGAACACGAGAAGAAAACTTAAATCCACCTAATACAGTAATAAATCGTAACCCTTTGTACTTTCACACGACTGACATTTGAATTGTGATAGAAGAAGGAATGACCATTCCTTAACCGCAGACCGCCACAATAAAAGGGTTTCTGAGTGAAGAGGGAAGGGGGCGAAAATCAAGGAAACTATCACAGCAATTTTAGAAAGTTTTGTATTGTTTGAAGTTGTTTCATCATGTGTTTTAGTTGTAAACAAAATCATGCTATATTTATATAGTTCCAGTTTGCCTTGTGTGTATAAATTCCCCATTTCCTCTTTCCACTTGTGTTGTGTTTGTGTGGTGTGTGTGTGTGTGTGTGTGTGTGTGTCTGTCTGTCTGTCTGTCTGACTGCTTGTGTATGTGTGTGTGCCTTCATACGTGCCAGGATGTCATTCCATAGAGGTTAGAGAGTCCCTCTCGAACGTCTAGGGTCTCTCCTCTTTCATGAAAGATTCAATTACATTATTGCGGTGTTCTTTCCACAACAACAGTATTGAATAATGCTTGTGAACTCTTCACCAAGTCTTCTGTGACTCAGATATCAGCCATTCATTACTCATGTTTTTATCATACGTCCCGTATAGTCATTTCTTTACTTACATAATTTAGACGCAGTCTTTGTTGATGCTCCATAGCCTGGCCACACTTCATACACTCTATTCACCCCATCGGTGCCATCTACAGTCTATCCTTGCACTATATGGGGCTACATTAGATTCGTGTGTATATACCTCCATCTTTGATCATACATTAACGGTTACAAATAACTAACGTACATTTTGTTCTGTTTTCTGTTTTCATAACCATGCCAACCCATATTTAATATTAGATTGACATAATGTGGAGACTGGAACAACATAGCAAATAATGAGTAAAGCATGTTACACGTAGATTTGTCACCAGCTATATTAGCAGGAATGCTTCAAAGATCAACAGTTGTAGTGTAACGGGAGTGATTGTGAAGGGTCCTAACCTATAGGGAACAACCTGAAACTAGGCCACGTCGTCTGAAAAGCTTTCTACCATTAGGGAGCCTTCGGTAACTACATAGGGGGTGAAGGGCTCACTTTTTACAAATCATTTCTCGATGGACGACCATATTTCATAAATGGGATAAGAGGAAGTCATATTATTTTTTGACACATTGTATTTTCTAACTTAAATTTTGTGTAATATCTTTTTTATTTTGGACACTGTGTTATCAGAACATGTCAATCAAATAGCTGCGAACAAAAATGTAGTGAATCACACTTATCAGTTGTGATGTGAGGAGTGTGTCTCACATATTATAGAAAAGTTTTTTATTCAGTGTCATACATCAATAAGTGTTTACAAGACAAGTGTACTGCCAAGCTGGCGTGTGTGATCAAATTTACCCCTTGATACACTGAACGCGTCATAGTACATTAAGTTTATCAACCGACGTGGCGTAATTCCAAGTTGTTTCCCTTAGGTCATAACCATTCACACTAGCTCTTGGCGTACTACAACTGTTAGTGCTTGAGGCACTGCTGCTATAGCCTGTACCGGACCAGTCGCCATTCCCTCTATGGCTGAAGCGGGGGACTGAAGCTAGTAAAGGTCATGACGTATAGTCTGCACTACATGTTATCAATAGCAGCTGTTGCCTATGTACAATGGTCTAAACTTTGTCTGAACTGTGCAAAACTGAGATGGCAGTGTCACATGCTTTCTCTCTCCTCTACAAGACATTGCAGGCCAGTCAAGCCATAAGCACAGGATATATTTCACCTGTCACAGATGAAAGGTCCAATTCGGATTAAAATTCAAATTTAAGTGTGAAAATTGTTGTCTCGCAGAGCAATAGGAAACATAATCCTGTGTAAAAAAATCATCCCATGTAATCTTTATGGTTGATCTGATAACACTAAACTTGATGGCAATAATGGTGTCATTGTGGCTATTTCAATCACCCTATATTATCAAGGTTGCTGTCATGGTTGTCATGCTAGCTACATACATACATACATACATACATACATACATACATACATACATACATACGTACGTACGTACGTACGTACATGCATACATACATACATACATACATACATACATACATACATACATACATACATTATAAACATTAATACATACATACATTAATACATACATTAATTATGTCAATTTCTGCATCAATAAAATCACAATGAATTCGATAAAACAGTCGTCCTTGGGTTTAATGACTATTATAGTCTGGTTATTAAACTATTGTACATTAACATGACTTTTGTTTGCATAGATATTGAAATGATATAGTTCATAAAAAAAAAATTCGATATTTTTTATCTTCATTATTTAGCTTGTCCTTTGGTTGGCCAATTACATCATATGATTACGCCCTCTTTAGTTCAATACAAACATATATACATTTGTAAAAGGCAACACAACACTTTCACTGGAATGAATATCCGGGCTGCAAATGAAATAATTTCACTTGAAACAGCCGAGTGTCATCTGACTCGACAAACATTACAACAACACTGCAACATTTCAATTTCTGGCTCGACAGAAATTTTGCTCATTTTGGTACAATTCATCGTCTCATGTGACAATATCTTACAAACATTAGTACAAAAATCTACTTATAGGTAAGTACCTTTACAATAGGGATTAAAGTGTAGTATACTTAGCAAGAGTTTTTGACGATAACATAAAAGTCTAGCAATGGTAGCAAGATTTCACCTCTATTGTTGTAATACTCATGGGACGTAGCTGACAATTATTAGATGCACACTGAATATTCATCATTCCTATAAGGGCGTATTACCTTTATATAAATATTCATGAATCTTGTATTTATTTTATTTATTATGTACACACAACGACGGACGGACGAACACACAAAATGTGATATCCACTACATTACTTCTTTTTTCGAGAGGTGTAAATGTGTGTGTATGTATGTATGTATGTATGTATGTATGTATGTATGTATGTATGTATGAATTACGTATGTATGTATGTATGTATGTATGTATGTATGTGTGTGTGTGTATGTGTATGTATGTATGTGTATGTATGTATGTATGTGTGTGTGTGTGGGGGGGGGTATGTCTGTAGTGTGTGTCTATGTGTGTGTGTGTGTGTGTGTGATCCCTTCATATGTATATCATTTATTTAATCTTTTTTATTCTTTATAATATCCTCACACAATACCATTGAATATAAACAAAGGTCATTAAAGACAGGATATTGGAATACACTGTGCACATACGATAACTTGAAGTCCTTTCTTTCATACAGCCTTCTTGCAGGACACATTGCATAACCTGTCTGTAGAATTAGTTTGCGATAGTTATTGTGCATGGCAAAGTCTATTACAGCGTTGACTAGTTTACTCCCAATTCCTAAATTACGGTAACCCTTAGCAACATTCATTGTCTTCAACTCCGCTGTGTCAAAGTCTTTTTCGCATTGCTTCAAACAGACGATACCGACCACCTTCCCGTTATATTCAGCAACCCAAAAATGATGCCGTTGTACAGCCATGTAATATTTCTCGATATCCTTCAGATCTGTCCTGAGACGCTCAAAGTAATATATTACATAAGAAGCATGGCACAGTAAGTATGTCAGTGGCAGGACTGCCAGAGAAGTAAACAACGTCACCAAAAGGGATTGCCAAACCCACCAGGACATAACGATTGCTGTGAGAATAATTATCCATGTCGAAATCTTGTGTAAAAGCGCCTTGAAATGACCAACAGTGTGTCCTGTTACCCCTGTCCAGAAAATATCTTCGACACGTTGTTTATCTGTATTTGTAAATCCTCGGACAATCACGTGATCACTTTTCTCGCCATAAAGAACTGAATCTGAAGACATCTATTAAACAAAGTGCAAATACAAATGATGACTGTATAAAAGCAACTACACAAACCTTGACATAACATAACTTAAGACGAATGTATGTATGTATGTATGTATGTATGTATGTATGTATGTATGAAGGTTGTCAGTAGCGATTTGATTGACATGGTATGATATTACGGTATATAATCTAACCCTAACCCTAACCCTAGCTCTAACTGGTGTAGCAGTAGTATGATGCCAAATTTCCCCAAAAATGAAAAATTAGTAAAATTTGACCCCTTATACCATTTTCTATAATATGGCCCTTTTCCGAGAACCGATTTGTAAATGTGAACCACCCCCTAATGCCCTAGGTCTCCCCTTGTAATTACTGTAGGCTCCCTAAAGTCATCATCGTCATTAATGTCATCATCATTTCGTACCTCCAGTTGATAGAGTTCAACAACCTGTAGAAAGTTAATACATGCCACGGTTTATTGTCCTTTATGTGTGCAATGTGTGGACAGGGAAGGAACTTACCTTCTGGATAAGACGAGCAAGCCTCCTGGGCTGGCACCCGATTGTTCCTTAAGGTTAATAGGGTATATCTGCGGCGACGATATGATATTCAGTCATACCGTGATGGAGGGGAGCTGTACAGGGGACTTTATTACGTAATACCGTGAGAGTGGTACACAATAAATGCTTTGTGCAATTGATCTGTAGAACCAAACACTTGCATGTCTTGAATTTCGTGAATGTGTCACCAAGCAACCAATCAATGAAAGCTATTTGTTTGTTATGTAGAATATATTGTTCATAGTTCCATGGAAGGATCACCTACACAAAAAGTGCTTTATCGGCTACTTATTTTATTGGTAATACCTTTACAAACAAAGTATTGATGGGTGATACACTTCCATGGATAGTACAATATAGTGGCTTTGGAACGGTAAAATGGACCATCGTGAACAGGGACCAAGGCTACCAAATACTGGCATACATTCTATACCAGGTTCGGAGAGAAATATAAATTAACACATCGTCGCAAACCACGACCTCTTTTACGGCGCCGTCCGTCGTTCGCAGTGTCGCTGAAGAAATAACAGCTCTGGTTTGCGAGAATGAAAATAAACCTTGCATAAATAAATCATCGGGTGATCAAGGTCCGAAGTAGACGGATCGAAATGTTTCCAATTTACCGTTCCAAAATAACTACATTTTACTGTCCTTTTATGTACTGGATGAAGGTGCTTTATAACGTTCTCAAAAACACTGAACAAATAAACCAATACCACGGAAGACCATATTACAATTGTACGATCCTGCTCTACTAACAATAATTGTTTCTTTGCAGACGAGGTTTATCCTGTTCCCTTAACAATTTTTTTCCCTGTAGTAGTTAGTTAGTTAGTTAGTTAGTTAGTTAGTTAGTTAGTTAGTTAGTTAGTTAAATAGTTAGATAATTTCAGTAAAACAACAAGATTGACAGCACAGATATAGAAATGAAAACTGGTACAAGTTGTTAAATTACTTGGATAACCCGCAAAATCAAAGACGTGTCCCGTGGGGTCCATACAATAATTCAAGATAGTGGCGGGATTAGCAAAGGTGTTTAACTACATGGAATGGGAAAGAATAACAGAAGTAGGGAACACGTGGAGGCAAACTATACATTGTAGTTTCTTTGCCAATAATGTTTTCTCTGTAACAGTTCCTGATATTTATTTGAATAGTTACTTATTTCTCTATCTTATGGGTCATTTCTCTATCTTGTGGGTTATTTCTCTATCTTATTCGTTATTTCTCTATCTTATGGGTTATTTTTCTATCGTATGGGTTATTCCTCTATCTTATGGGTCAATGCTCTATCTTATCGGTTATTTCTCTATTTTATGGTTTATGTCTCTATCTTATGTGTTATTTCTCTATCTTATGGGTTATTTCTCTATCTTATGGGTTATTTCTCTATCTTGTGGGTTATTTCTCTATCGTATGGATTATTTCTCTATCTTATGGGGCTACAGCTCTATCTTATGGGTTGTATCTCTGTCTTATGGGCTATTTTATCTTATGGGCTATTGCTCTATATTGTGGGTTATTTCTCTATCTTATAACAATTTGAACAAATTACAGGTCGTTCATTCTCGCATGTCGCTCCCAAACTATGGAACTCTTTACCTGTCTTCTGCCTGCCTGTCTGTCTGTCTGTCTGTCTGTCTGTCTGTCTGTCTGTCTGTCTGTCTGTCTGCCTACCTGTCTGTCTGATTGTTTGTTTGTTTGTTTCTGTATGTGTGTGTTTGTTTGTTTGTTTGTTTGTCGGCCTGTCTGTTGTTTCTGTGTGTGTGTTTGTCTGCCTGTCTGTCTGTCAACACAGTATCTCAAAAACTACTTTATCAATTTAAATAAATAGAGTTTGGGTAATCATGCTATATCATAAGAATGCAAGTTTCAAAATTAATATAATTTGGTGCATAGGCAATCTGATTAAAATCTGATGTAATGAATACAGCGCAGTTTCATTATATACCTCTATATCCTTCAATTATTGTCATTCGTTTTCGATTTTGTTGTTTGAGACAGAGACAGACAGACAGACAGAGAGAGAGACAGAGAGAGCGACAGAGAGAGAGAGAGAGAGAGAGAGAGAGAGAGAGAGAGGGGGGGGGGCTGATTCTACATCTGATACGATGCCATATGGGGGTTCACGTTCAAATCCTTCACGTATGTGTAGCCAATATAATTCTGCCTGCCAATTACTACTCACGAATTGGTGCTGGTAATAAACAGACCCACCAACGCAATGACAATGACATCGTTGTCTGCATTCTGCGCTCGGGTTCTGATGGAACAGAGCATTCTGAGGATGAGATACTGCACCCATATGTTTCGGCGTAAGACGTGTTCTCATTGGTTGAGTAGGTTACTCAGGAACTCCTGGGGTATTGTGTCAGATGTAGGAATACGGCACACACTTACACACGAGGAACAAAAAAAAACAAATGACAATTAACGTAAGCAGTAGATTTTCATCAAAGTGGTGCATACATTGATGATAACAAAATGCATGTGTCGTATAAAGCATGTTGGTGTAGCTTAATGATTCATTTGCACATTGAATTTATTCTCTTTCTCTAATTAGGCAACATTGTAATTATGAACTCTTCAAATTCCAGTTTGGTACAATTATGCCAATTATGGAGTACAACATGTATAATAGATATCTGCGAATTTTATATTCCGACATTGTGTAGGACGAAAACTTTGTGGAAGGCATTCAGTTTACATCTGGTAGGCAGATGCAACTGGCACTTGTTCTCAATATAGCCTGTCACAAATGTTTTATTGTCGCAATATACTAGTATACAAGACACTGTTATCAATTATAATCCCTTTGTGTCCAAGACAGTAAAACTGCTTCTAAATATCTGATAACACAATAACTGGTAATACTGTCTTGCCAGCAGGATGGATTTCAATGTAGCGATGTTGTGGCCTAATGGGACCTTTCATTCATTACAATCATTAACTCACGAAGGATTCATAGACCACGATTCGTCCCCCGGTAAAGATAAGAGCAATCAATCGAATTACCATAGATAGGCCAAGGTCAGTGTTGTTCTGCAAAGGTTAATAGACATTTTGGTATTGTATTTCAACTAACATAATATTGTTGTGAAAGAAAATTAAATTGAAGTGCAGGAAACGGCCAAGCTGCTTTCAAAATGCTGCCGCCGATTCCTGTTTGTAGAACACAGTGCGATTAGGTGTGTATGGCTAGATGGAGTAGATCACAGATGTACACTAGAGTTAAGCCATGGAGAGCTTCATATGTTAACAGTAAAATGAACTGGTAACCAATGCAGACTGATACGAACTGGAGAAAAGGTTCAAACTTCTTGGTACAAGTGATGATCCTTGCCTGATATTTTAGTATATGTACGTGCATAAACATGATATGTAGAGTGAGTCCTCACATGTTCTAACAGATCATTTGACATGCTTTATTATTCATTATTTGTGCATACTACAAATATAATGCGAATTTATTTTTTATCATTTCACAACTATATTAGTGACGTTCTTTTGACAATAAATTTGACTCCTATACTATCATATTGTGATAAAAGTAATGTATAACCTTATTACAGTGCTATTCTACTATCACCAGAGTGACTCAATAAATTGCAATATCAAACCAAACTGTCACCATATGGCATCAAAACACACGGAATTATGTCAACACATCCAGACATGACATGGTTTTAATTGAGAGAAATCGTTTAATATGCAATGTGATTTCTAATGTTCTAATTGGGTATTGTTCATATAAATCCATGTGTTACTTTGATCCCAAATTTTACAACCCTCGAAAAAAGACTAGTGAGTTTAATTTGCTTGAATGGAGTGAGCCAAGGAAAGACTTCACGCAAACACAAACGTAGGTCACAACAATACAATTATACAACTGATACGAAAACAACAGGGGCCACCGCGGATGTCGGTTCACATGGTGCTGTTATTAGTTTGTTTATATCTTTGGAAGTTATAATGTAACAGTAACAATCGGATTCCATCACACGGTTGTTGGTCGCCGAGTGGTTAAATTAACCACTTGCCTCTTACCACTGCGGTCGGCGTTCGAACCCATTCAGGTAAATTTACCACACTGTAAGTATGGAGAGTGTTGTTCATTTTGGCTCTACCGAACAACGCATGTTTTCCCTTGGTACTCTGGTTTCCTCCTGCATTAATACTGAACCCATGAGGGATGGCCCTCACTGGACTTCTTGGGAGATAAGTGTTTAATGTAGTATAAATAAAGATTATTGTCATTATTATCATAATATGTAGCATTCTATCAGTAAAAAAGATCTAGAGTTATGGGATCCAGGGCTTATGTGATGTTTATGCTTTGATAAATTACTGACACTATATTACATTGTATGTCTGTGCATGAAACTTGTCTCATTAATACTCACCACAAGCAAGCAAACGCCCCGATGTTTTTTCGCGGGTCGTATTGAGTTCCTCGGTGGTAAGGTCACGATTGCAAAGTTAAAACAGAGCAATTAACACAGTGTATCTGGTTGTCGCAAATAGAACACTTGAATGCAACCCATTGCTATATTTGGAACTTGTAATATCTCTCATTTGCCTAAAAATAAAAATTCGATCACGAAATATTTAGGAAAAATAAAAACGAATGGTTCGGTGAACATCAGAATCGTTTAGTCTGATGTTAGCATCCTTGTGTTACTTGTTGTGGCGTTTTGTAGATGTTATTGCACTATGGTGCTACCAACTCTCTTGACAGGCAACACGTTTTGATTAGCTCTTGACAAGGAAGGGCGATTTAGTTAGACAAAAACTCGTATTTGGATAGCTTAGGGGAAAACACTAATGTGGAGAGTTGTAAACCAACCAATTTTATTTCTTAATTACTGAGAACATATTGCTATACAGACGTATATCACAATCATCATCATTGGAATTAATTTATTCTGAGTTATCTATGTCATTCTTTTCCACCTGGGAGGCTTGATCGTAAAAAGATGAACAAAGATATGTTTTGATACCTCCTAGCCACAAACAATACTTTTAGAAACAACGTTAGGGAGTGCACGATTTTATCCCCATGACATACTTTTGTGCCGACTTTGCTTTTATCAGTTTTACACTCTCATATAATGTTTAATGCTGATAGGCAAATTCTTTACGACGTGATAGCACAGAAAGTAATATAATTTTACTATCTCTTAGTTTATGATGTCTTGTCTGCAGTTTTTTATAAGAGGCTGTACAGTGAGGTTAAAAAAGTCCTAGAACAATAGTATGTTTAGTTCATCAAATGATAAAATCGGTCACTGTCCTATTTTAACTGTTTTTATGTATGCACGAGCTTTTGTACATTTCATATTCCGCGTTAAATAACATGTTGCCACCTATACGTCCCTGCTTTTCCACGCAAATGTGAGATACATTTACTCTAAGCACATATGAATAAACACCCGACACCTGTTTGACGAAGCAATAGTATAGGCTTAAATCTACCGATCGGAAATGTAATTTTGTAAAAATGATATATCTATACATTACAGTAAGCAGTGATATTACAATCCAAACAGGTCAACGTTTGAACTGCAAAGCAATGTATGTTGGTGTCAGCAATATTCTTACATTCTGATATTTCCTACTTTGTAAGATTACATTTTCATCATAATAGCAAATAAAAATTCTCATCATTTAGATGACTATTTCCAGGAATGCCACTCCTGGAAATAGAGATATTTCTTACGGGTTCCGGAAAGTCTGGAGAATGAATATATTATTTCTGCCGACTTTCATGATGCAATGGTTCATTACAAAGATAACCTGTATAGGTACATGATCCACTTGATGTTTTTTGTGAAATCGCAAGTAATTGTAGATGAAGTAAAGATCATCAAAATGACACTCAAATCAAAGTTAATGAAAATGCCTTTATTTCCTGGAGTGATGTTCTCGGAAATAGTAATCTAAACTAAAGGAATGTTAAGAAATAATAGAGGCCAGCACATTGAATACTCCCTGCCAATATTTTATGTTGACGTTTTTTATATTTGATAATTTTGCATTACAATTAATATAAGCCTGGCGTGTAATCTCAGTGGTACATATAATGTAATCCACTGTCCTACAAAAAGTACATTGCAATTTCATGACAATTGTCATGACAATACGAACCCATTAGAAATCATCTCGATAATCAAGATAAATTGTTAAAAGGTTCGTCTTATATTGGAAATTTTCACTTCCATCTTTCATCTCTCACAAAGTGACAACATGACTATGGTCATATATCTGATGATGGATTTTTTAGGTAGTAAAAATGTGACACTCACTAGTTGTTACTTTAAAAGGGCTTTGGCCCAATATGGTTAATTATATCGGCCATTAATGCGACAGCTGGTGAGAACAGGCCGTTCACAGACAAGTAAATTGTACTGAACGTAGTTTTAGTATCGGGCCTTTTGGTTGAAAGATAAAATACGCAAACGAGAATATCGTTGGAAACTTGTGTATTAATCATAAAGACTTTAGGCCGAATGATGTACGTTTGAGGCCTGGAATATAGATGAGATCTAGAGGGTGTCATATTATATCATACTCGATATCGCAAAGTAAACAGTGTAGAATAACAATTTGAAATATGTCAGCTGTGCAGTGTTCTTTATAGTTTGATTTTTGTTGTTTTTGCTATGAGTGATTTGAGGATAGACGCTTGCATGTTAATGAATAATCCTAGATGGCAATAGTTCATTGATATGTAAATAAGTAGACGCCACAGTTTTGTTTTAAAGTGTTGGTTTACTTATCTACATATTCATAAACCGTAGAGCGTTGCTCAATGATTCTGATAGTTTTGGATACTAAATACATGATTGAAAAAATGGGTCACATCAAGTGTTTACCGAATACCATACTAACTAAGTTTTTTTATTGAATATTGCACAGTTATTTTAAACATGTCAAAGTTTGGTTTGTTGACATTGAATTGTCAGTGATCGACTTAGCTGAACAGAAGATAACGTGATAAAGCTTATTTGCATTTTTAGGGCTTGTTGTTGGTCACAGTTGGCAAAAATGTTACACAAGGGACACAGAATTTGTTAATTCATACATTATATGACCCTTTATCTAAGATTTAATCAAATCATGTGTTTGTGATATCACGAGGAACCCTTCATTTGCATGTGTTGTCGCCGTATCAATCAATAATGCAAGGGTTAGTAGATAAGACTCCTCGGCTGTGGATTATGCATACATCCATTAAGAATAAATGTATGTCAACGCTGTAACCTCAGATGTATTCCTCGACATGTAGGAGTACTGACATCGCATTTTCAGTGCAATACTTCAAACCTTGCAATTCTGTCTTATGTATAGTTTAGTTTCTGATGTAGTTGTTGTGCTGGGGTTTGTCAATATACTTGTGCATTTGGCACATGCTTCATGGTTCGTTGGAAAGCGGATGTCCCATGGTTATTTAATCAGTAAAAGGGTCTTGCCAATGAGCATGTAATCCCGTAATGCATAACGAATACAAAGTCTGACACTTGATATTGACCAAAAATCAAAATGAAATTCAATACATGTGTCCAATTTCTCTTCTGCAAATCATGTACTAAATGAAATCTATTTTAAGCTTTACAAGGCAAAATTTAAAAAAAATGTGTTTCCGAAAACCTGAACGACCCTAGTTTAAGTCACCGACCCTGAATATTTTCATAGCTATTGAAACCAGAAAGATAAGAACAGTTTTGTTTTCTTGACCTTCGTGCACGTCAGTTTTCTTTCCCAGCAATTTCTGTGCGTATTTCATCAAACTATCACAGAAGAGGTATTCTGTTTCGTTTGGTTTTGGGTCGAAGCAATGTTTTTTTCCAAAATTGAAAATAATTGAAAAGAAAAAAAAAGAAAAGAAAAGAAAAGAAAAGAAAACATAATAAAATGACTCAAAATCCCGATCTACTTACCAAACTCATGATTATATTGTTTTCGCCTAAGTACAGTGAAGAATAAATTCAAAAGCATATATTTATCCCCTGTTGATTTAGATTAATATAATACAGTATTAAAGGTCGATCTGGGAATCACGAATACAGAAACACTTAAGGAAAACGACTGAAAACCAAACAGCGCGACACTGAATGACATGCTATAATGATACTTAATAATTCATTTATGAATTCATGCAGACAAATAACACGTAAAATACACCTGCTGTGCCTGAGGACATCAATGTATAATGTATAAAATGTATAAGATTAAATACATGAAAACAACAGCCAATACGTCATATGTACACTTGTCAATGACAAAGACAAAAATTATTGTATAGTAATATACATCGATAGAGTGTATACAACAAGACATTCTGGTGAAAATTATATTTATCCTCAATGTGCATAATTAATTGAGCACACATGTACATGTACATGTACATACGTATATGACCAATGACAGACGATGAACATTCGGAACCTGTTACGAACAGTGAAAGAAAACAAACGAAATGTATTTATCTTGGAGGGGAGTCTTGTTGTATGTAGGAGACATGTATTAAATGTCATGGTATTACATTACATTACATTACATTGGATTACATTACATTACATTACATTACATTACATGGCTTTTTTATGTGTACATGAAATGTCAGGGGAATTTGTAATTCGTTTGTGAATGTGAGCCATTATGTAAACCTTTACAAATGTGCTTATCTAATGTTAGAATGTAATAAATGTCTCTACGACAAACATGCTGTACTAAGTGTTTGTATTGTTTATTTTCCCTGTTTCTAGCAACTTCCAATTGTTCATGCTAGCCTGTTGCTAGTTTGAAAACATCGAGACCTACTTCCTGGATAATTGAGATATTAAAAATGTATGTCATGGAATAGAATGCAGTATAACTTATCATTCTGGCCATCCCACGTACTTTACCGCTAGTATGACATAAAATCCGTTATTTTTCATGCAGTCACATCATTAGCAGTGACATTTTATGCCCTCACTATTATTTGTCACTGCCAGTAATTTCAGTTTTGATGTAATTCCGAATACAGCAATGAATTCGAATTTCAAAGTATTCAAGTCACAAACATATGTTTGTCCTTCTCGAAAGACATCGATAATGAGATATGGTATCTGTCAGGAGATTTAAGTTCAAAGTATGACAAATGTGGAAATATTTGTCAGAATCAATTTATCAGGTGTTTGTCATGTTGTAATGTTAACTTTAACTATCTTAGATTTAGTATCGAACTTTAATGGATGTAACGTATTGAATACCGTAGTAGTTGAAAAGACAGAATTCAAAACTTTAGAATAGTTTTAGTAATATATATTAATGTTATGCACTGATTTAAAGCAGAAATGCAACGGGCCGGGGAGAAATTCCACTGTCTAACAACCTTAAGCTGAATAAATATACCGTTGTATGATTCAAGTTGACGTTATTTTACAACGAAAATCATTAATCCTGAAAGAAAACGTCGCCTGGCTTGACAAAAATCTAACTAACATTGCTATAGTTTTTGTCTGTCTAAACAAAATATTTCTTTGATGTTGTAAATCTTCTCGTCTAGCTTAATATTTCCACACGTTATCGTCAGGCACGACAAAAACTGAATTACAATTGTTACATTTTAGTCAATTGAATGTCACAAAAATATCAAAGAGCGCGCAAACCTAATATGTTTGCCAGGGACGTTCAAATTTGGCGATGATCTCCTAAGGTAATGGTAGCTCATGCAAAGAAAGTGTTAACAACATTGGTAAAGATGTTTGTCACGCCAGACGATTGGCGAAACACTGTTGGTAAGATTATTGTAGTGCCAGACGATAACATGTAGCAATGTCAATGAGGTTTTAACGACGTTTTGTTTCACGGTTTATGATTTTTGTTGTAAGTACATTTGCTCGTCCATTAATTGAAGTTAGATTGCTGTCCGACTACCTTGTTTTTTTTAGTTTGAAATATTTTACAGAGATCAGCTTTAAAGTACCAATAAATTGTAAACTCATTTATTTCGGGATAGGATACCTGGTATGTAATCTCAAAAGGCCTCCAACATAATTCACTCAAGAAAGGGGGATTCCTAATTTCCGTTGGGCAAAATGAAAGCAAATGTTTTGTTCCTATAACATGACTTCGGAAAATAGGGTAGATAGAATTTTATTTTATTTTATTTTACATTTTTAATTACTTCGATGCTGGTCGGTCACAATACTTCCGTGAGAGTTTTATGAGGTGAAACAAAAGTAAAAGAAGACAACTATAAGGTATTAAAGTAGGCGAAGACGCTATACTGTTATAGGCTAAAATGATATCATGGTTTCTCTCTGGAATATGATTTTTAACGCGACCACAAATAAGGTAAAGACATAAAGTTGTACACGGAAAAAGAAGTAAATTGTCACTATTTTCCCCTTTCCCTTTTGCGTGTAAAATATGTTGCGGGTCGGGGGCTTAAACTAGAGTCGGCCGAGTTATCGGAAACATACTATGTTCTTTATTTGGCCTTACGATCGAGAAAACCTGAAACTAGACGTGCTAGTGTCATATAAGTAGTTCACAATACCGCCACTGCACATGTACATGTATACATATTTCTAGCTATAAGGTTGTAATATAAAATATGTTGACGACAATAAGATTAAATACCATTCGCCAGCTAGAACGACACCTTATATGAGAAGTCTTGATATTGAACGAATATATGGGCCACTCATTTCAACTGTTTTCCACATCGCAGACGTAGAGCTGTATTGGCAAAATATTCCTGGCGTGCATGTAATCTCGCTTGATATCATGAATATGACTCCCCAGGTACCTACATAATTTCAAAAAATGGTCCCACTAGACTACCCAAGTGAATATAATTATAAAGCCAGGAATGCATAGGATATAAAGAAGTCATCCATCACTGACTGTTGTAGGCTGGCGATGCATATTGACGACGCTAAGTGTTCCCGAAGTCTCAGTAGTTGAAATGCAACCAAGAGGATCATTGTTACTGCTCAGGGTTTGTTTGACAACAACCCTACATTTGCTGATGGCAGCCATCTAGGTATGTGCTTATGACGTACTTTATTTATCAGAAAACGCAACCTATAAAAACGTAACCTAGAGTTTTTGTAAGCGAATATTTGTAATTATCTAAGGTATCAAATTACGTAAGTCGCGGTTCTACATTTTTCAATTTTGAAAGTGTCCTTCAAAAGATAATTGCATTTAATAGCAACATTGCCTGCTATGACGACGATGCCATTTTAAAAGCTTGGGAAATTTGTTCGACGCAGACGCCCGCAAACGTTGTTTAGAAATCGTCTAGATATATATCTATCTACATGCATCAGAGGATGGGGTTGATATTGATGACTTGTAGACGTTACTCGAATAATGAATAGCAGTCGTGTGTCGTTTGCGCTTTATGTCTGGACAGCATATTAACACGTGTCTGTATGCATCGTAAATTTCTCTGCGATTTGCAAACTAAATAGCTCAAATTTATTTCCTGGTTACTGTTGATTTTAGCTCCTCGCCTGTATACTACAACCAGTGGTAATGTTGAAAGTGTCTTGCACATGATAATTGTTACTGGCTCTCTCCCACCTCGATGTTGGAACTTGAACAAATGATAGTATTGGATTGCATGGAACACTAATCAATTCACGGACTACGCACACGTTTTGCTGTCATCTGTGTTCCGTTTTATGTGGGAGGGGGGAGGTCTCTGTAATTTGGCACAGTATGGTCAAAATCGGGACATGTTTAGATTGACGACAAACACAATCATTGTTTATGCATTTTGATGGTGATGAACTCCTAGACGAATTTTCATTGGAAATGATGAGTGAGATCCGAGGACGACGCGACAGGTAGTAAAATTGTACGAACCTATCTGACGCAAAAACGACAAATTGCATCATTCAGCTCAGAAATTCCATAATAGCTTTATCGTATTTTTTTATGCATGACAACCAACCAAGCTAATCTTTTAGTTAGTGAGAATGCATGAATTCACTCGTGATTCAAAGACGAACGTGCTCAATCAAGTGAATAAGCAACGTGAACAATTTGAAGTGCGAATACAGTGAATGGTACACTTGTTGAAGAGACTCGTCAATCATCATCTTCCTCAGCTTGCTGCACGTACGTCTCTTAGTAGACATTGCACGAAATATTACATGTCTCGACAAGATAACACGTTTATTTGTATGTTCTAACTTTGCCCGCCATTTGGAAACTCATTTGCTCAAATTGCCTACCGTGTTTACTCCCACTTAAGCACCTTTCCTGTACAGAAACCACTGTTAATGTAGGATGAGGTTTTCATATAGCATTTCAAAACCTAAAAACCTGGTGTTGGCTAGCTCGTACCATTGATTGCATTGCACAGAACCCATTTGTTGACTACCTGCTTTGCAGACTACCTGCAAGTTTTGCAGTTTTATATTTGGCAACAACCCAACTACTGATGTTACATACTACTGACTGTATTTAGGAGACCTAGAAAGGTAGTTTCGATATTACGCTTCGGTGCTTATCCGATAGGCATGTCTGGGTGAACCAATTTTTCTGACCAAATCGATGGACCACAATCTCTCTCTCTCTCTCTCTCTCTCTCTCTCTCTCTCTCTCTCTCTCTCTCTCTCTCTCTCTCTCTCTCTCTCTCTCTCTCTCTCTCTCTCTCTCTCTCTCTCTCTCTCTCTCTCTCTCTCTCTCTCTCTCTCTCTCTCTCTCTCGCGCAAATAAAATATTTCAAGGTGTCGGAATTCGTTGGGAGAGAGAGAAAGAGAGCTCGCTCTCTCTCTCTCTCTCTTTCTCTCTCTCCCAACGAATTCCGACACCTTGAAATATTTTATTTGTGCGATGTCAACGTTCATTGAGCGTGGGGGTGGGATACTCCTTTATGAATTAAAGGCATGTAAATATCTGCTCAGAAATAAAGATTTGCGTATTCCTAGTTACTTGCTAGGTATTGTGGGAACTCTTGGCGTGCGTGTGTGAAGCGGACGGCTGCATTTAATCATCAATAACGTACGCCAACGGCAGGTAAAATATTAGTTATTCAAATACTAAAGTAGAGTTAATGAGCTTTTTACTCGAGTGAAAATACTTCCAAAAACTTTGATTAAACTATTTTATTGTACTAATGGTAATGTCGCTACATATCTTCTATGACATTACAATTTGTATTCTGGCATTGTTGATTGCATAAGTAGGGGGGTTCTCGTACATATACGTATACTAAATTGTTAAATCATGTAATCGGATCGTTTATAAGTTACCTCCTAATACCAGGTTTTAGTTTAGTCGATTGCAAGTGATGGTAAAGTATACATCATTTAGTAGAATAGTGTGAGCATCATTTAATATGCTGAAAAAAAATTACATCCCCCAAAACTTATAAACTCAGCTTGTGTGTCTTTAATATTCGTTGAGCAAAGATTTTAAGCGACAAAAGACCCAATAGTATATAGCAAATTTACAGTCCTAAAAGTGATGTCGAATAAACGCATTCTGTGGATAACTCTCTCGTTGAGTTTTAACAATTTAGTCAGAAGTGTTGATTGTGAAAGTATTAGTGATCGTTAAATGAACATGTCAAAACATACAGACGGATGCACTACTACACAAAAGAGTTAATATACAACTCTTTCCATTGAACTCAGTGAATTGCTGATTTGTTCACGTTTATAGGTTTGTGCCGATCGAACATGCGAAAATAATTGTTAAATAAAAATATGTCACAAAAATATTCAAATGGCGACAAATGGCTTGATCGCGTATACAAACGTGACATAAATCATACGTTTAGAGCTGATTTGTTTTTCTTCGCTTTGAAACTTATTTGTGCAAAAGTGTATTTATAGAGTATGAAGACTGATGCGATGGTTCACTGAGAAGGGTTTTTTTTTTCAATATGGTCATGGTTAAGTGTCTTTATCAGAGCCATCTGTAGTGTTTTGTTTGACTTCAGCCATTATACCCAAGCTCAAGTAGTTTATGTCCATTCATTGCCAACGATGCAAAATAGTGGGTGCGTTCATAGACCCTTGGTGTAGGGTCTATGGTGCGTTCAATATAATTAGGCCTACAGAAAATTGAGTGGTTCCGGTTACGCCATAGACCCTACACCAATGGTGTAGGGTCTATGGTTACGCTCAATTTTAGAATAGGTGGGGTAGGTAGATTTTTATTTATTATTATTATTATTTTTCTGTGTGAGTGTCTAGTTCAGGTTTTCCATTCGTATCTGTGTTGTTCATTTCTTCTTATCAGACGTACAGCCATTACAGAATTGGAAGAACAGTTTTATATTGTCTTTGTAAGTTGATGGCAGTTTCCGCATCCACTATTTCTCGTGAGGCTTCACAATTTTTGCGATTTTATTATTTTTTTTCTCGAATAGGTAAAAAAAAAAATTTAGGTTCGGCAGTGAAACGCTAGGTAGGGGCGGGTAACCGGTACCGAACAATTATTTATTTAGGCCTTAGCACGGTTACTATCACGTGGAGGGAAGGGCATGTATGAAAAAGACACTTTCTACATATTAATTAGCGTTATTAGCATAATAAGATAAGAAGTTCTACTGAAAGTTAAAGTACACGTCAGAGGAATTTTTCTAACAATATCTACTCGTTGGCAGTCGTATGCATTTTGAGTCGCATTGAGCAGTATATTGTGACTAGTGATTTTCAATTCGGGTTCAAAAAGAACCATTCCACTGACATGTGCATTTTTGTACTCAAAGAGATTGTTGATTTTTACAAAAGACACAATTCCCCGGTTTTCTCTTGTTTCTTGGATGCGAGGAAAGCATTTGATAGGGTTAACCACTGGACTCTGTTTAGGAAACTGATTGATAGGAAAACGCCACTGTTTATTGTTCGCATCCTTCAGTACTGGTATCATGCTCAGCTGTTTTTTGTACGTTGGGGTTCTACGGAATCTAACCATTTTAAAGTCATTAATGGGGTACGCCAGGGAAGCATAATCTCTCAAAAGTTATTTGCAGTCTACATCGAAAATCTTACCAAAAGGCTGAAGTTGGCAGGAGTCGGGTGTCACATAGCTGGAAAGATTTTGAACCATTTGCTTTATGCAGATATTGATTTCGCCTTCGATTAAGTCGTTACAGAAACTAATTAAGATATGTAAGCAATTTGGCATGGAACACGATATTCTGTTCCATACAACAAAAACAGAATGTGTGTCGTTTATTCCTAGGCAATGGAAACCAACCAGAATGCCTTCTGTTTATTTATATGGCAAACAGTTGAATTTTGTTACAGTTAAAAAATATCTTGGATACATAGTGACCTCCAATGGGTGCGATGAAGCAGATATGCAGAGACAACTTAGAGCTATGTATGCGAGGGCAAATTTTATTGTCAGGAATTTTATTCATTGCTCGGAGCGTGTGAAATGTACACTTTTTAGGAGATTTTATATAGTGTTTACTGTTTACAAGTTTGGTGTAATTATAGCAACACGATGCTTCGTAAAATACAGGTGGCATATAACAACACGTTGCGATTAGTTTTTGGCCTTAGAGGGGCAGTTAGCATAATTATAAGTAACAATTGTGTCAGCAGGAATATTCTTAATTTTACCTCATTACAACGCAACTTGTTGTTCAAATTTGGTGAACGGCTACATGAGAGCCACAATGAAATAATTAAGACGTGTATTCTCTCCGACAATTATTTTTACTCCAGTTTCTGGAAAAACTACCGACTTGTATTGTATAATTAGTTGGGTTTTTTTCTATAGTATTTTTATTTTTTGTGGTTGTATGGGACTTTTTTAATGGCCTGAAATAAAGAATATAATATAATAGTATGTACAATGCAACCATGTACAGTAGAAGTAATCTAGTTACCATACAACAGTTGTTAAATACTAAATATTTTAGTCAGCTTAGCAGTAAATTATTTATAGAGGAATAAAGTGTGTGCAAATCTTACAACCACCTGCAGCATTCTAAATTATTAAAACACGCATCTGGTCCTCAAATTTTTTCACTCTTGCTATTGTTACAGTGCAGGTTGTCAATATTAAAGAAAGTAGTCGTCTGATTCGCACATGCATGCCTCGGGGTCCCACATTACGGAGACCTAGCCAGTATTAATTAAAACTAAGGCCACTCAAACGAAACTTTCTTTCTGAGTAGAATTGAATTGTACATGATAGGTGACAAACCCATTTCCCAAGTGAACTCTGCCGGTGTCATACAAATAAGCCAAATTCAACATGGCGGTTCAGAATTGGGATGGATAAGAGTTTCCATAGTGAAGAAACAAAACAATGCAATATACTCTTAATCTGGGCATGCGTATAAGATAACCATTGGACTTAAACGAAAAAGCAGCGAATTCTTTGTGTTGAGGTCAACATCGAATCACAAGCTGTCACAAGTACATACTTTCTTTTTCCCCAAGTGAAAATACCTCATAAAACTACGATTAGACTATTCTAGTATGATATTAATGTCGATACTCGCCTTCTACAACATAACAATTGGCTTCTGGCATTGTTAGTGCAATTGATTGATTGCATAGTAGGTATAAAAAGTTATGTCAAGAGGTCATATATTAGTGATAACTTCATAGAAGGTTTTAGTTCAGTCGAGTAATACTACAGTAAGTAATATATGGCGAGTACATTTCTAGTATGTAACAAAAATTATGCTCCGAAATATATAAGCACCTTTAAAATATACAGACTTGAAATGGTTTCGTAAATGGTGTGATTTTCAAATAATGAATGCATGAACAGGTGACATGAATGGGATGATTGACAATGCCATATTGATATAATATGTATGTTGGAGTTGTAATCTTGGATGTAGGATTATTATGAGACGATACCTGAAGATTAAAATGCAAATGAGGATTAGTAACATGTGTCGCTTCGAGATATCAGTTCATGAAATCTTCGAGATATCGGTTTACATAAATATAAACGTGATGTGCTTTGCATTTAAATCTTCATATTGATAATCATGTATGATGGCTCAGGAATTCTTATGAGATATTTGATGTGATGAAATTCATTTGCTCAATTTGACAACCGAGTTACTGTCATTTGAACATCTTTCCTGTACATAAAACACGGATATCGTGGAATGAGGTTTGCATAAATTATAGGATTTTTCAATCACCTGCTATAAAACTTGACATTGGATTAAATAATTAATCACATTGCACAGAACATTTTTGCTGACTACCTAAATTGCAGTCTATCTGCTAGTTTTGCTGTCAGCCGTTCATAATGAAAGTAGTTTTATATTTGGCAACATCCCAGCTACTTATACATATACAGGTTTTTGGAAACTAATTCCGACGTTACACTTCAGTGCTCGTCTAATAAGCATGTCTGGGTGAATCAGTTTTTTTAACAAGAAAGGTGAGCTGCAGTCTCTGTGTCCTGACGAATTCCGACAACTATGTTGACAATATTTTGCTTGCTCAATGTCAAGGTTGTAGTGGTGGGGGGCCGACTCTTTAAATATAGCTGCTTGGAAATAAAGGTTTGTTTGCGCGTTCCTAGCTACTTGCCAGGTATCGTGGGACCCCTTGGCGTGCGTGTGTGAAACGGATTGATGCGCTAAATACCATCAATAATGCACAACGTCCCTCAGGTAATATTTTAGCTGTTCAGACAGTAATATTTGTTGATCACACACATTAAACAACAAAACAGCCGATACTATTAAAAAAATTACAGTCATACAAATTATGTAGAATAAATTCACTCTGTGGACAGGCCTCTTGGGTTTTAACAATTTAGTCAGACGGGTTGACACTGAATGTATTCGTGATCGTTAAATGAATATGTCAAAGCATGCAGACGTACTATTACACAAAGCAGTTAATATACAACACTTTTCATTGAACTCAATGAATGGCTAATTTGTTCGCGTTTATCCATAGGCGAACATAGCTATGTCTCAGGTGACTGCACAAATAACTGATGTTAGAAAATGTGCCCCCAAAAAATTAAAACAGCGACTAATGTCTTGATCGCGTCGACAAATGTAAAGTGATAACGCTTAGAGCGGACGTTTTCTGCACTTTGAAACGTTTTTGTGCAACAGTGTATGAATATGAAGACTGGCGTGTGACGGTTCACTGAGAAGGTGTTTTTTTTCAATATGGTCATGGTTAAGTGTCTTTCATACTTTTGTATGATCGCTATCAGGGCTATTAGAGGAGGCCCACGGCTGGTTTGCAAAACAAAACAGAATTCTATTTTTGAGTTGGCACATTAAAAACATTTGAAAAATTACTCATATTATCTCTAAATTTGTGCACAAATTCAAGAGTTCTCGCACACTGAGAAATGTATTAAAAACTTTGTGTGATATCTGCAAGACTCTAAAACGGCGTAGAACAAAACAGGTGAGCTGCTTTAGGCTCAAATAATTATTTAAAAAATGACTCCAGGCAATAATTACTTCCAGAATAAATTGGAAGAATTACAACAAATATAGTCTGGAAATAGAATTCATCATAACTAAAAATATAGATTTTATTAAATTCATTGGAAATAACCCGACGCGGCGTTATTACTATACTCTGCAGTGTCAGAACAATCTGTAACGTCATTTTATCCAAAAGCTTAAGGGGTTTCTGATGATTCATTGTTGTGTTGTCATGCCAATAGTGTGTGACGTTGTTACTATTAGCATGGTTACTATCAAGTGAAGGGAAGGGCGTGCATGAAAAAAATGCTTCTTCTACATATCAATTCCCTTCATTAGCTTAATAAGATAAGAACTGACTTACTGCACTCGCCGGCAGTCGTATGTACAATGCAATCAGTAGAAGTAATCTAATAACCATACATTGTTTGTTTGTTTGTTTGTTACTCGCATAAATACAGCTACTTTCTATTTTCGCCAGATAGTGGGGGGCTTAGTAGTGATTTATGGATAGGTAAATAAAATGAATGCAAATCTTACAACCACCTGCAGAATTCTAAATTAATCAAACCGGCATCTGGTCCTCAATTTGTTTCACTCTTGTTATTGTTATAGTGCAGGTTATCAGTATTAAAGAACGATAGTCGTGTGATTCACACATGCATTCCTCGGGGTCCCACGCTACGAAGACCTAACCATTAGCGTAGGCCACTCAAACGAAACTTTCTTTCTGTGAGCAAAAATGTACATGATTTGCAAACGAATTATTCCCCATGTGAACTGTGGTGTCATGCAAATAAACCAAATTTAACCTGGGGGACCAGAACTTGATGAGCTAGATAAGAGTTGCTAAAGTCAAGGAAAACAACAATACAATACAATACAATACAATACAATACAATACAATACAATACAATACAATACAATAGACTCTTAATCTGGACATGCTGACTTTATAATTTAGTTCAGTCAAGGGAAAATACTTACAAAAAACTTTGATTAAATGTTTCAAGTATCATATTGATGTCGATGCTCGCCTTCTGCAACATAACAATTGGTATCTGGCAATGTTAAAGCAATTGATTGCATAGTAGGGATTTCCTTTACATTTTTGATAGGTATAAGAACGTGTTCATATATTAGTTATAACTGTATAAAAGGTTTTAGTTAAGTTTAGTTAAATATGCTGCAGCAAGTAAAATGTCGCGAGTACATTTTCAATTTGTAGCAAAATATAAATTCCGAAATGTAAAAGCACAGCTTGTGCCCCTTTAATATATATACATATATATATATATATATATATATATATATATATATATATATATATATATATATATATATATATATATATATACACACACACACACACACATATATATATATATATATATATATATATATATATATATATATATATATATATATTATACACTTGAAATGATTCTGTAAATGGTGTGATTTTCAAACAATGATTGCGTGTGCATGAACAGTTCACGTGAATGGGGCGCATTATAATACCATATTCACTACTTCTGTATGTTGATGTTGTAATCTTGGATGAAGGAGTAAGTGAAACCAATGCCTGAGGATAAAATGCAAATGCGGATTAGTTATAATTCTGGCTTGGAGATATTTATTCATGTAATATACATAAACGTGATCTGCTTTGTAAATCTTGTTGATTACCCTGTATTGTGGGATTCTAGTGGGATTTTTGTTGGGATGTGTAATAATAAACGTAAAGTCAGAGGATTAATGATTCCGATCCGGATAATGATCACGGGGATTAACTATATCCGTGTCAATGCCAGTATATTTTAAACTGTATGCTGGGATATTCATCACGGCATAAACAAATTACCCTCCTGACAACTGGACTAATAACTCATCGTACGCGTGGGATGTTTTCTCTCTCGTATTCGTATTTTTAAATGTATTCTGAGAGACTGGGTTGATCATACTAGTAATAGGAATCTTCTTCATTTCGATTGAAAAAGAACCTCCAGGTGCTATAGCTTTGATAGAAGTACTCGCCAGGGTTGCGTGAAAATCCACCTTTACCTTGTCTTTAGGGAGGTAATAGAAGCTAGACTTTTACTGAAACTCGAAGAAGGTGTGCTTCTACGTTTGCCAAATTCTATCATTAATTCAACATCGGTTTGAATTTTTTGCAAAGGCTGCATTAGAAATTGATGTTTGTAATTCATCTATTACATTATAAGTAGTCATGTGATGCGCTTTTATGAAAACTATTCAATTATATATAGCATAGAAGGATAAATGGATTTCGGGGTTTTGTATTGTTTTCATGAACCATCATGAATCATACTGGTGTATTTTGTAACTATGGGACTCGCAGTAAAGATTGTATTAAGCAAATATGTTTAATTATTCATGTTTAATCTATGGTGGAATTAGTAAGAAGACACTATCTGTAAAAGATACAGCAGTACATCCCGAGGCAATAGGTGACACCTTGCACTGTTTTGTCCTGTGTGTAACAAAATATAAATGCAAGGCTGTATCTAGAGAGTTCATTATAAACGTGACCCACTTCTAAGTAATGCTGTATGAATTTGTATTATATTTTGTTAAAGAACTTATAAACCCTTTCATGACGTCTCTTTGTATGAACTGTTAGCTCATGCTCTAACGAATCGTAGACTAGAATTGCACAGAGTGCTTTTCAATATGCAGTGTACGTGGGCGTTTTACAGTATTGAATTGTAGCAGCTCTCATTTTGGTTAGTTCAAAGTGTCAACAGTTTCAGACATGACGCGTCTACAAATAACGACGTGTTTCAGCCTTATCAGTGTGTTACACTTAAAGGTTTATCATTGTACATACAGGAGTGGTTTATAAATGAAGTGAGTAGAAACAAGTACTAACAACGCCAGGCCCTGTCTGCGGATGCATCTGTCGCTTCCCTTTTTACTGAAAGGTCACCATGCAGAAATAGTTCGATTGCCTGTATTTACTTGCAATTACATGTGTGTACCCAGTTTGTTTACAAAAATACTTCCTGTACGTACAATCGCAAACGGTTTACAAAAATGTTTTAGTTTTTGGAATTTATTGTGTGACAAACGCGGACATAGTTATAATAAGCTGTTTCACGTTATTAAAGAACTATGACGTCGATAAATAACAGTCTGCGGAACACTACAAACCTAGTTTCAAAACCAACTAAAACATCACGTCCGTTAGGGACGATCGCACATTGTCACACAAGCGCATGCGCAATAAACGCACTTTAATAGTTCATTTCGGGGAGGGGGTCTGCCGTCAATTCGATTGCTCAACCTCATTTTCGCACTTTCTAACCAATTTCGAAAGTTTTCACGTCGTCAGTGATAACAGGTTCTGTATTTACTACTGATATGTTGATAAGTTGATTACAACTTTTACTTCTAATGTGATATACAGTGCTTGGTTTCCGGTAAAACATTTTAATGTGTTTACCGTCATGTTTTTACATTGCATCGATCGCAGTGGTGACCAATCTAAATCATTTTCCTATAAATGGTTTACATCATATATCAACGTGTCGATGTCCCACTTGTGAACTTTCGTTTAGGGGAGGGAGTTTTGTCCTAAACAAACGAAGCTCATTTACTGAGATCGTGCGACCGTCCCTTAAGCAGCTCAGTCCATTTTCCAATGTCACAAGCAAGGACAGGTAATTTGATTTAACATCGACATTTAATTGAAAAAGAAATTAACATCAAATAAGAATTTAAACATTAGAGTCGAGTGTTATGGACATAATATAGACTTAGACCACCCAGGGTAATGCAACTGGAGGGGTTAATTGAAGATGTAATCATTTCATTTATTAAGTAATAATTAATCGATCAATCAATTTAAAGCAATCGTTATAAATCTCATTACATACGTTCATCTTAATGATAGTCAACTGTTTTCCTTAAGTATAGTTATCAATAAAATGGCACCTGACTTGAATTTATGGACTCTTTTTGCTTGTTATTTTTTTCACTAAGCTGCCAAGGTTAGTGATGTGAGATATAGCTAAGCACATATTCAAAGAGCACTTGGTTGATGTTCTAAACACCACCCATCTTCTATTTTCATGTCTCTCTCATAGGCAAACAGAATAATAAACTAAATGCTTTATTTGATGTAGAGTACGTCAGCTTATTGTAGTGACGTCATCTTAGCAGAATCAACGATCGCGATAATTTTTAAGGGGGAAAAATACATAACATTTTACACTTATGTCTGTATGTCTGTCTATCCTCCCCTTCCTAGGTTGAGTCCTACTATTCAAAACATCCTTGATATATATATATATATATATATATATATATATATATATATATATATATATATATATATATATATATATATATATATATATATATATATATATATATATATATATTACCAGACGGGTATAGTGCTGTCCAACTTAATCCGTATGTGTTAATTTATTCCATTAATGTCTGGGTAGGACACTTATTGGCAATGAAACCATACAATTATATAGTCAGTTAACTTAGGCAAGTAAAGTAGCAGATAAATCATGGTCATTTTATGAATGCCAAAAACATGAATAAATCATATGTAATAATGCTATTAATTTGCCATGACTGACATTTTTAATGACATGATGTATGGTTTCCGGTGACAATTCGCCATACGTATGCCATGGTTCGTTAATGGATATACAACTGTGAAAACTTCTCGAATTTATGATTTTTTTTATTCATACATATGAAGTGTAAATAAAAGCAATGATTATGATAGCCTTCAAGGGTGCCACGATGTTGAAGAATAGGTGTTCCTGAGGGTGGGCGGGGGTACGTTTTTTTATATCACTGCGCCTCGCAAAAACGTTCATGCTTTAGATAAGAATACATCTTTTGCAAAATGTTATAGCATACATAACCTTGTTCATGAAACCGATGGCGTCGACCTTATAAGTATGAAGGTCTTATTCTTTCAAAAGCTCATAACAATGTCACTCTATGACCAAACTATTTGATCCTCGTCCTTTGTCTGTTGAACAGGAGACCACAAGTTTTCTCCAAGCGAAACCGAGTGCAGCAATCTCGTCAACTTGCAGCTATACAAGTGTATTGAAACTTGAAATAGCATTATTGTTTTGCTGTGACATTTTGAAGATAATTATATCTGTGGTGAGTTGGTAACCCATATTACAAGAACACTAAAGAGTCATTAGTCCTTTTCATATTCCTATTAATCCTCGAAGAATTTTTTTGAATTAAATAACACAAGATAATTTTGATTGCTTAAAGGTTTTATGAATGTTTCATAGAAATACTACGACTATGTCGGATATTTTACCAAAAGAAGATGTCAGTATTCAAAGAAGGTTTCACTATATTCAGACGTAGACTTATGAATATTTTAAGAGACGAGGTGAAAGTTCACATGTTAGGGTTACCTCCATTATTCCCTTATCTCAGTCTGATCTTTTGTTAACCCTATATATTGGTGTCTAATTTCCATGGTTGTTGATGATATTAACCAATTAGCGCATATATTACTGTGCTGCTTATAATCACATGGAACATTAAAGATACATCGATGATTCCCTGAATTGGCAGGTCTTGCATATATAATTGGTATGATTTGCATTATTGAATGAATAATTTGCATGACTAATGACTTATAGTCACTATTTGGTCAATAGATTAGGTAACGTTACATGTGCAACTGAATAAACTACGCAGTAAAAGAAACATCTTCTCACAGCATTTTCAATTTCCGCTGTTTTCTTACTGATTTGCTATAACCAAACTGAATGACAAATTAAGCCTTTGCAATTCATCAAGTCGATGTCAAACTTTCAAGGGGCCCTTCTTAGCACTATCATGATTAGATCTAGATAGCTATATTAAATCATCATTCAGAATTTAATATATTTATGTCCCAACGCTGAACTTGATATTCATATGTAATTTACCACCCATGAGGCCGAAATTGATATATTCCAAGGACATTTCATATATCTTAATTACATTTCCAACTATCAAATTGAAAGTGCCAATATTGGATTTAGTAATAACTCTATATTACTTATACTGTCGGGAATAGTTTAATGCTTTTAGAATCAAATGGAAAGGACTTGTCAACAAAACTCTGAAAGTACCATTAATCATTATACATATATATTGAAAGTTGTTTCCACAACAAAAGACACATATTTCTGTAAATGATCAATACTCTCTTCATACAATAGTCGGCTGCTAATGTAATTACGACAAGGTCTGACAGAAATGCTTCGTGTAATTTCAAAAATAAATAAAATATTGTGTTACACAATATCTTGCATTAAGTACTCCCGGACGTTAAATAGCTACTCAGGAAGTAATTACTGACTCAACTTTTGACCCTGATAATTGGTTCATGGTAGTGAAACTAGGTCAGACAATAGTACGAAGGTCAATTATTTGCAATTCAAGTGTAATTTACAGGTCACTCAACTGTTGGAATGTCGATAATCTCTGGGGATTACTGTGAAGAGCGCACTTTCGGTCAAGCATGATGAACACCTTCCGGTACGGTATTGAACGAGAACTATTAAAGATTGATTGTGAGATGTGAGATAGAGGGAGAAAATTAATGTCATGCTGTAGAAAACTAGTTCACACACTGATCATTTAGAGTGTTTTTGCATTTAATCTTTAGAATGAGTACATTATACCTCAGGCCACCAAACAATGGTGATCTAAGCTGTGTTCTGGAGATTATACTACTGTCATGAATTTGTAATTACTGTGTTTGGGTTCTTACATGACGCTGTTTATACATGTCACCAAACACCCAGTTGGAGATAATCTTATTATTGCAATAGCTTACATGGGCGTCAAGACAATAGTTTAGACGTGCTTTTATAAATTTACGCCATCTCATTTCAATAGGTATTGCTATCATTTTTCCTGAGAATAAGAAAGTTTAGTAATGAGGAAGAATGTCACGACTCTACATGTTTAGTATTTTAAAAGATAGCGTGTCTGGAAAACAATTGTCCTCAAGGCGTACTTTTGTTTCAAATTCACGAACCTATGCGTCATTCACGTAATTTACATATAGTCATGTTTAGACAATAGACATTCCAAGTTTTCCTGTAAAGTGATTTGTAAAATTTAAGTTAGTCGAATGCTGGCCCTGGCCTTGGGGTGAGGCCGCAGGCGGAACCGCCAGGGCCTTGATAAATAAAGTCTATGGTTCCAGTTTATACCACATACATCATCTGGTATGCAGTTTATCATTTTACTACAAGTCTTGCTGATATGAAAGATTTGATACTGCGCTCACAATCTTATCAGTCATGCATTTGCAACGTATCAACGGTTAGGAATGATAAATCACACTGTGTTCTCAACCTTATTTGATACTCTAAACCGTATATCGAACTGAGGTTTAACATATCAACCGTTAGGTACTGTATATCACATGGTGTCCTCAATCCTATATGTCATTCTAAACCATATATCGGAATGCAGCTTAGCGTATTAACTATTAGGAACTGTATATCGCACTATGTTCAATCGTATTAGTCATTCTAAAACGTATATCGAACTGCCTTTTAATGTATCAAACCTTAGGAACTGTATATCATACTGTTTGTTCAATCGTATTAGTCTTTCTAAATCGTATATGGAAATGCAGTTTAATGTATTAACCATTAGGAAATGTATATCACACTGTGTTCAAAACCTTATTTGTCATTCTAAACTGTATATCCAACTCCGCTTTAAAGTATCAACAGTATATCACACTGTGTTCTTAATACTATCAGTCATTCTAAACCATATCTCGAACTGCATATTAAGATTATAGTGTACTAGAGTACTCGAAAAAAACTACATTTTGCCAATCATAACTTTGCCAAGCACAGCTTCGTTCTGAAGTTCCTATCGCATCAATTCGCTATTCGCAGAACGACGGTATAATTATATACTAATTAACTTCGAGATTATTATTCATAACACATCATTGTCTCTCTCTGTGGATTATTTGTAAACACTTCCATTTTTTGAAAGCTTATTATCATGTCTTATATCTCCTGAGTTAAGTCCCTTACGCCATAACATGGCAAACAGTTGATAAAATACAGCAGATAGGGATCCAACCATCAAGATAGGTCAGGCTAAAGATATCGAGTTCTTTATTGTGTGTACCTGTCCGGTCCCTCCGTGAGTGTAAAATGCTAGCAATTTGAAAAAGTAACAAGATTGCCTGCGACAGTTGGGTGTAATCTTTCTTGATCTATACGTCCGCTTCATTGTGAACGGGTATATTGTAAATCTGTTGGAGAAAATGTAGTCTGTCATGTGGCATCGTTAATAGTGACGATTCATAAAACTTAAAATGCAAATTAATGTCCACAGTATCATCGCATGTACATGGCGTCATTGCCCCTTAGGGACTTGTGGCGGAATAAAGTTTTTCTGTTGAAAGATATCCATTGAATACCTAAAGGACATTTAGATCAGGAAAAGGTGTGTACAATATATATATATATTACGCGGTATGATTCTTTACGGGGCCTTGCATAAAAAAAAATCTTTCCATGCTTCCTAACCATGTTACATGTATTTTAAGGGTTTTACACAGTCCTCGTCTTTATAAACCAGCTCGTTTATAAGCCTACTCCTTTATTATGATATGTTTTACCTTCTTTTTAACAATTAAAACGTCCGTTTGTAACCCCGTAACGTCCCACCCACCCTTCCTTCGCCCCATTCCCCATGTTAAACAGAAAGTGTTGAATAGTTTATTTTACGAATTATATTTAAAACCTAAAGAATATACATGGTGAGGGAATGAAAATACGGACATTTATATCAAACGACTTCATGAAAATAATGAGTTCTGTCGTTACAAACCATCGTTACAGGATAATTATTTTATGAGGACGGCGTACGGAGCAAACTATCGAACAGGAAGATCTAGGTGACGGTTAAGGGAAATATTAGAACTTACCGGGCTGTGCCTAGACATGTAAGATTAACGCTACAGCATTGTTTCCGCTATCCTAACTTACATTTTTTGATTTTGTGCATTTCTGCTCCATCCAACAAGTCTACTCTGAATTTGCACTTACACTTTTCTCAAATGGCATTCCACCGTACTGCGTGATTGGTCAAATTCATATAATTAGATATTTAAATCCTGCAGTCAGGTCACATGATGAATCCATAATTAGGTGTTTTTATAAGAGGACACATATTCTATTCTAATTTATGTTAATTGTTTGCGCATGTTACGTGTGTCAGGGCTGGGCCTTATACCAGTCAGAGTAGACTTGTTGGACGGAGCGAAAATTCAAAAAATCAAAATGTCAGTTAGGATAGCGGAAATAGTGTTGTAGCGTTAGTCCTACACGTCTATAGGTAGGCTAAGACATGAAAATTAACCATAACACCTTTGATGTAATTTGACAGGGAGTAACTCCATTCCCTTGTTAGTTAGTTATTTAGTTCCTCTAAGACTCTATTTTAATTCCCTGGAGAGGCCAACAGTTACTGTATACGTGACAAGAAAACTGACGTTCTTTTTCTTCACTCCAAGAAAGAAATCAAAGATTGTGCTCTTTGAGACGTTTGACTAGAAACTAAGTAAATGATTAAAGTCCACTTTCGATTTCTTTTGAAACTGTACCAGCCGATGGTAACAATTATTCAAGTTAAGTCATGTCTCTGAAAGGTAACCTTATACATCATTTGGTCCTGTTCAGACAGAATATTTTACTAACCATGCCCGGGGGAATCAACCCGTATGCATCATCTTTTATAGTGATTTGACTGGAAATTCTAAACACGTTTTCATTATCGTTCACTTTCAGTTGGGAGATTGATGTCGATTGTTAGGAAAACCAACCTTTATAAATTTCTAGAGGAAGAATTACAGGTGAAAAGGGAGCCTTAGTCAGGAATGTCTGGTGAATGTTGATGTTGTTTCCAGGGAACATACCATTTATTCAACAGTTTCTTTATCATATTGTCTCGTCATTCTGGTATGTTCTGATTGAAGGTGTACTTTCTAGGGAAATAATAATGCGATTATATTTGTCTGACAAAGCAGAAATTTTCATCATCATCATTCAATTCCATTCAGACTGAATATTGTACTTTCACTTACTTTCAAGGGAGCTATTACCTGATGACTGTGACAGGCAAATAACCTCTTTCTATCGTTTCCTGTCAGCCATAATCATTCGTAACTGTAATAATCGTGTCGTAGTCCGTCACTATAATGAAACTCCATTACAATAATTTTGCAATAACTTTTATTCTGAATGATGTCTGAAACGTAAAATTCCCAGCAGAGTTTGATAAAATACACAGTTTTTTCCCCCATGGCATTATTCTGTTATCATTTTGTGTGAATTATGTAGTATTTGCATAATCATATTCATCATTAATTCACTGCAAAAAGCAGATAAATTCAATCCATGAACATAAATTTTGAAGTAGCCAGGAGGAAGTTTTGTATCGTATTACAGATAAAAGTACTGCGACGTGGCTAGAACAGAATTTTCAGAATTTCAAATTTTATAACATAACAGTAGTTCAACTTATAAAGAGTACTTGAGTTTTTGAATTTGTCTGGTCGACGGCACTCTATGGGACGATGAGTTTTCTAGTTAGAACTTCGTTTATCGGTCCACGATTATGAATATAACTTTTCAAAGATTAATTTTCTATAAAGACGCCACCTTGTTGTACGGATGAATACAAACACAGTTGGTACTGCCATTAATTCACAAAGGGTGTTCCAAAACCAATTGCACTTTTTCAAAAAGGGTGAGTTTTTTCTTGTTCTTTTTTGCAGACGATATTCAGTGAAAAATTATGAATTGACGTTTCATTTGCATATTCGACGAAACCTGACCATCAATACGAATATACTGAATCTAAAATCGTTCAAGTACAAAAACCCTGGTGATAGCCGCTCTCTACTTTGTCTCTTGCATTTCGTTGGTTTATTATGCATTCTATGCCACGCACAATTCTTGTCAATATTTGAATTCCTAGCAAGTGATGGAACTGAGAGTTGAAGAAAACTTATTTATATGACAGTAACCCTTCTAATGAGCCGTAACAGTTCTATTAGTCGAACTAATTATCACTGGTGGCAGCATTGCCATTGCATATAATGTTATACTAATTATACTTGTCAGTTGTTCGACGTTTTATCTCCCTCAGTTCAATTTAATGTAAGGGAATCCCATTTTGCATGCCAAAACAAGTCGTAGATTTACTACACTGCCAACATATTTATATGACAGTAACCCTTCTAATGAGCCGTAACAGGTCTATTAGTCGAATTAATCACTGGTGGCGGCAGTGCACATAATGTGCATTCGTATTTTTTCATCACCATTAGCGTCGGTCATATTTTAGAATTCTGAAAAGTTTCTGGAGAGTGTTATCATATATTGTCTTATAATATATCTGGTACTAAAATTTGTGTATTGAAATGAAGCTTTTGTTTCATTCCCTGGGCTATTATGCCATCTCTATCTGCTTTTCTATAATTCATGTATGATTCTAGTGTCAAATCTATACCCTTAAAAACATTCCTTTTCAGCTTCCTGTGGAAAAAATAATCAATTCTTGTCCCAGGGGTGTACTTCATTTCTAGATTAATATAAACATTGCAGAGGTCCATGCAAAACCCTTCTTCTCTTATGCATGTTCATAATTTACCCTATAAATCATGTATACACATGCAGATGTTGGTATTTCCTGAAGACTTAAAGACTCGAAATGTGTTTTTTCATGTAGACCTTTACTTTGATAGATCTTTGGTTTAAGAACCAACATAAAAAGTATTCAATAATGTGATCATGTAATGCTTAAAAAATACAAAAATCAATCGCTTCCGGTCGGCTTCAAGCTATCATTGGATCTTTTTGTAGGGTTTATATTTTTAAAATGTTCACCGTTTTATTCCACCGACTGAAGCATTTGTAATTTTACCGAACGATTTGCTGAACTCTCACGCAACAGTTCAATTGTAACAAGTCATGCATTCAATGAGATATACTTTGGGTAATCTGAATATACTATGGGTTTATCTTATCTAGTAAACGGAATAGTTACATGTGTTGGCTTATGGGGTCTTGATTGTTTTCCGGGAGGACTTTTTGTGTATGCTGTAGCAAATATATCTATTTATTTATATATTTTATATCAGAAAACGACTCTCCACCAAAGTCTAATCGATTGGCCCTTTGCTCATAGCCAAGCTGACAGCAATTTGGTACATAGGCAAAAGAATGGGATTGTCTTTTGTGTATGAACGAACAAATCGGCGGGCGACAGACGGATGGACAGACAGACGGACGGACGGACGGACGGACGGACGGACAGACAGACAGACAGACAGACAGACAGACAGACAGACAGACAGACAGACAGACAGACAGACAGACAGACAGACAGACAGACAGACAGACAGACAGACAGACAGACAGACATGAAAACAAAACCTCCGTCTAACTCCTGTAGTGGTAGTACTGTAGATAACTTAGTCATTGGAAATTTAGGTCACAGTAATCCCAACTAAAGAAGTAGGAGACAACTCCAAACCATCTGTATAAGTCAAAGTATATTCTCTTTTCATAAAAAATAATTGACAATCAACTGAAAGCTATAAAATTGATGGGTTTGACTCCTACATGTGTCACCTTTCTTTTCTTCATTCCTTTCAAATATAACCATTGGTGGAGCAGAAAAACGATAAACTACTTTTTATCTTATTTCCGATGTAATTTGGTATACGAATAGGTACAAAACGTGTTGATATTCCAGGCCATTAAGACACCAGATACACTATCATTTACTCCAGTATGAACTACTTTTCAAATCGCCCAAAGTGCCATGAAGTATACTTACTTTAAGAGTAACCAACCATAACCCATCAATTTAAGGTATTATTGATGGAGAATAAAGAAAGACATTAATTCAGTTTGAATATGGAATACACATCAATTATTAAGCTCGTAATATACTAATTTATAGATCAGTCGTGCGTTCATGATTCTAAATATATACCAATAAATATAGTCTTACTTCTAAATGACTAAACCTTTCTTTAATAAAGCTGAACCTTAATATTAATCTAACGTACACATACTTTATGATTTGTTTATGTATGTATGTATGTATGTATGTATGTGTGTGTGTATGTATGTATGTGTATGTATGTATGTATGTATGTATGTATGTATGTATGTATGTTCGTCTCTATCAGTATGTCTTCCTGTCTGTCTGTCTGTCTGTCTGTCTGTCTGTCTGTCTGCCTGTCTCTGTTTGTCTGTATGTTTGTTTGCAATTGTCTGTATGTATATATGACTTTAAACATTGAAAATATTACTCCTAGTGTATATAATATATATCTGTCTTTCCTGGAAAATCTACCTGTGTAATATTGAAAGGTCCAATCGATTTGTGTTGTAATACTTGAATGGAAAATATATTCAAAGTGTGTATCGGTGTCATGAATCACCAAGTCATGCTTGTGGTTAGTAAGTAAAGCTTCACTAAAACTTTCAGATAATTCTCTCCCTAAATGCACCATACTGCTATTATGGTTAGATGTGTGTCGATTGTCCCTGAACACCCCATTTCAGGGTATGATTTATTAGACTATCTAGAAACAAGGAGTTAACATTGATAATGAAATACACAAGGTGTATTATGCACATAATAAGATACAGATGTTCGTAATGAGAAGATTTCTGTTGTGCCGTATTAAGACATCAGAGAGAAGAAAGTGCCTGATATAGTGTACGTGACAGACACATGGTCGTGCTACAGACTAGAGGGTGTACGCATTCATTCTGGTTAAACCGTTGACATAGTTGAACTTAGTTCGTCTTCTCACGTCTTGTGCTAGTTGCAAATTACGGACGCTTCAAACGATTTGTAATTTGCACATGGTACTTTAGCCGTAGTAACAAATTCGAACATACATGTGATCAGCTGTCCATCGATTTAACATCATGTAAGAAACCGTAATCCATGTAATCTATTGATATTTTATTAGAATGCATTTTCCCTTGTCTGAATCTAAATTAGTGTAAATACTTGTTCCGAGATTATTCAGCTAATGTTCTACAGTAACGAAAACACAATGTATACATTACGCTTTCTAATAATACATTGCTTCAGAAACATTGAACATACGACTAAACGCAGTAAATGAACTCTTTAATCATTTGATGTTACTTTTGTTCAAAAGTTTTTTAAACAGACGTCGAAATGAGATCAAAATTTAGTCACTTTAGAATCCAATATCATGGCCGAATGATGGTGTTAACTTTATGGGGAAATAGACGATTAACAATTTTGAAAACAAGACGATGAACCCTCAAATTTCTCGTATTATTTCAAAAAAGGTACAAGAGCAAGCTTTCATATGATGATAAAATCTTGAGGAATTGAAGTACTTGGCTTTCAGGGGAGTTTGACCCTGAGGCGTATTCTACCTTAAGTCACATGTTGTAATGGACAGTAAATATTTGCCCTCGTTGATCTTTGAATCTTGACACCTTGGAAAAAAAAAACGAATTTAATATTGAATTATTCCGAAAATCCTCCTCCTCTTAACAAAGCACTTTCATTTCCAACATTAATATTTCAGTACAGATATAAAACAAATTTATCGGTTGTTTTCGCTGCATGTTTATAACAGGTATCAGAGTGACTCCTTATAACCCCATGCAGATCTACCATAATTACTGTGCTGTGTAACGGCTGTACATCATTACGAAAAAAGGTATTATTACACCTCAGCTACTCATAAAAAACGAGATTTCTGAGTACTTTGTTGATTCACTAACGTGCAATACAATGAGCTAACCTAACAAGTGAGAGAGATAGAGAAACTCTCTGACGCCATTTATCTCACCTAGAAAATAATAGTAGCGCCCGTGACACGAACATGCAATTTACGTCTAGCCATAGTATTAGTGGAAGATTGTTCAGCGCAATGTTTAATCTCCAGTATTTCTGAAGGAAGTGAAATGTCTTCAATGGAAACCTTAGGGTAGCTAAAGAAATACCAGTCAATATCTTTAGAAGGTGAGTTTACCTAAGTAATATAACCCTGTCTACAGTAAGCGATGTTGATGAAAGCAATCACGCAATTTACAGACAAGCCTTTCACAACTGCATTTCAGAAACTGTCTAGTTTATATAAATTGTAGTTGTTGATTATTCACCTGAACTGCCTTCGTCTGAATTCCATTTTAACTAAAAATGGTAGTATTTACGTTAATGTGAATACCTGTAATGTTGACAAACACTGCATTTTTTGGAAGTACCTATTAATAATAATCCTCATTTCGGATTCTTTGTGTCAAGAGAAGCCTCATTTATTCAGACAAGCGATAAATTCGGTCGTACGTCCAATTACATATACATACATGTATATATGCTTTTCGTTTCATATATATGTATGTATGTATGTATGTATGTATGTATGTATGTATGTATGTATGTATGTAATATGTATGTATGTATGTATGTATGTATGTATGTGTGTGTGTGTGTGTGCGTGCGTGCATACATGCATGTATGTGTGTGTGTGTGTATGTATGTATGTATGTATGTATGTATGTATGTATGTATGTATGTATGTATGTATATTATGAGTCAAACCTAACAATGGCAACTACAGTAACTTCAAATCTATCGTCACGATTTCTCTTTCCTTTCATCTGATTTCCATACTACACGTTGCGCAATGTGTACAAAGAATCTCTCGGGGACATTTTTAGATCTCAAAACCCTGTACTTGCATATAAAGTCGTTCGAAATGTAGAATTAAGTCTGTAGGTATCATTACAAAGGGACGTAGAACGGTCGGCATATGAGATAAACTGAAGGCATTTTAGAATACATCAAGTATGTGGGTTTTATCAAAAACAGCTTCAGGCAGATGATTCATTCTGTAGGCAATTATGAATACAAATTGTGTAATCGCACTTTATACAACTGACGGGGTGATTTTTATGAAAATATGCAGGGTTGATGAATAAGTGTATTTGTTTCACGTGAAGAGGGTGTATACAACGCATGCAAGGCACAAATCTTTCAATCTTTACATTTCATTAGTTGTTCTATTCCTCAAGATTCCTCAGCTAATTTCTTCTGTTGACATAGAGATAGAATTACCATTGATCGAAATTGATAGGTCGGAGTTGTTCGGTTTCGTTTTTTCTGGTTTGTGATGATCAGTAGTAATTTTGTTTTCTAAATGTTTAAGACCATTTTGTGACGTTTGCACCAATTTGCAACATTGTCGATATCACCCTGAAGCCTTGCCTGTAAATCCTCAATTGCGAAAGAGGACAAGTGTAACGTTGAATCATCAGTGTATCAAATAGTGAAGTATAGTAAAATGTTTAGAAGCACCTTGTAGGCCGAATATTGGGCATAACAATGTGAGATACAGAAACTGCAAAATATACACTTATTCGACTCTTATGTTCTATTTTTACATTAAAAAATACAACACACATATTTACTTAGTGCCACTACTGCGATATGCGGGCAGTCTACATCACAATGCAAAGCGTGTCTAGCCACAACAGTAGAAGCCAGTCACAACACTCGAAATAGACACATTGTCGGAAATACGTTTACCCGCTAAAGTGGAAATTATAAATTCATGACGAGTGTACAGGTAAAAGTGGTTGTTCACATACAAAGGAAGGTCATTATAAACAGATTGTATGACAGTCCTTACAACGTTATCTAGAACTGCTGATGATCAGAGCGTCATTTATCAGTAGTAGTACTACTACTAGTAGACGGTTATTAAAATTGGCTTTGAAGGTGCCATAAAGTCTGTTCCTTGTGACTCTATCAAGTTGACACACATTGATACCACACCTTTATCGAGTACATCAGATGTAGATTCATGCGATGTTGTTTATATATTTGTTATGTCTGTGAAAGTTAGACGTATTGTACATATTGTATATGGCAATATGTCTAACTTTCACAGACATAAACAAACTGATAAGAGCATGGCACAAACCTGCATAGGAAGATCCCATAATATTTTGCTGTATCAGTGCATATCACTTTGATAGTGTGCTTGTCTAGTCTTGTACATTTGTATCTGGCTTGAGAATCAAAGCCATAGATGTGAGTTAATATTTCTGATAAAACATCGTAACATTTTAAGAGAAAACGTTGCCCCTTTTCCTGAATGGAAGCCGGAGTCTAGGTCTTCACCTTTATAGACACATACTTTTGGTTGTACGAATTAGCAGTAAATGATGAAAATAGGCTGATATCTCAGTACTCATCGACATGCTCGTATGGAGTTTTGGATTTGCCAAGTCCATTTTCAAGCGTAATAGTCAATTATTGCCTAAGCAATACCCGCAGTTTTCTTCAGAGGTTTGTACTAACGTGACCGTTAAAATGTTTCGATCTCAAAAATCAGGATCAATTTTGAATAGATTGTAAACTAACGCCATCTGTATTCATTTGACTTACCTTTCACTGCCAGGAAATAAAGGTATTTACATGAACCTTGAGTTGTGGCGAGTCATTTCATGATTTCACATCTCGTAATTTTCTCTCAGTTGCCAAGAAATATACCAAATTCACACCTTTTTCCACTATTATTCGTTCAGTGATACACCATTGCAGTATTAAAGGTGTTGGAGACATGATTATTCATTAGCTGCATGCTTAAGGACTTCTAAGAGCTTATATTTCTTCCATTAGCCATGAAAATTAAGTGTCTACTAAGACCCATGCTGCAATGATGCATCACTGAAAGCACAGCACAGAACCCAAAGTTTATGAAAATACCTTTTATTTCCTGATGAGGCATTCCCCTTTTAAAAAAGTACTGTAACTTCTGTTACTGAGACCCAGTGTCAGGTTACAGTTAATGAACAAACATAAACATGAAAGAATTACTCTCAAATTTATTCAGAAGCCAATCAACATTACTACAGCATAGTCGAGGTGACTGAGTGTGTACGTATTGGGTTTGTAATTTTGTTTGCGATTTTCTCGGTTAACCAAAAACAAATAAACCACACAGACGTATGCGTGATGTATAAAACATGATGTATAAAATGCTTTCAGCTCATCCCCAGCCGGCCGTTCTACGAAGACTTCTTCCCTATGTACCGAAGCCTTCTGGTGAGAGTCAGCATTCCCAATACCTCGAACGGATGCATTTATGTCTACAGAATTTCAAACTATCCCCGGGAGAAAATTGTGAGGTTTTCGCGATGCGTAGGTGATTGATCAGGTGAAAGGAAATATACATCATTTATTTATCATATCTGACTTCTTTTTTTGTATTTAATAACGGTTTTTATTGGATTTATTACAAATATACAACTCTTTTCATGAATGGAAATTTACATTTTGTAATAAGAAGCTTTCAAAAGTTTTCTACCCGCAATATTAAACTCTACACTCTGAATATTTTGCAAGTACTTTTTTGTATGCTATCAATTCTGTTTTTCATTTTCTAAACTTTGAAATATAAATATAACGCTCAGCAGCAATAATTACAAAATTTAGTAATAATGACAGTTTTTCATCACCTAAGATGATTGTCTTGTATTTAGAATATTAATAAGTTATGTTTTCCTTCCCCATACAAGAAATACAATTCATCCCAAAACTCCATAACATATTCATAATCATAAAATAAATTAATTAAAATTTCTCCCTTTTCATTAGCTAATTGCTAGACACGGCTCGACGCGCTTGAATACGTTAAACTTTCACCTTAACCCTTTATATGGATGAGGATTGGGTATTTATTTTGGATTTTTAATTTATAAAACAATTTTATCACGACTTCCTTCTTGAAAAATCAACATGAAACAACATTGGCCAAGCCTGTGTTTGCAGCTCAATTTACAGCAAAAAGCTAAAAAAAAAATGCGTGGAAAGTTTGTTATTGTACATACAATTTTACACATTTTACACATTTATTAATCATTTGCAATTTTTGAGTTACAAACACAGCCTTGGCACCTGCTGTTTCACATTGATTTTTCAAGTAGGAAGTCATAATTTTTTTTATAAATTAAAAATCCAAAATAAATACCCAATCCTCATCCATATGGCCACTATAATAAAGATACGACCCCGCCTAGGGTGTTGTATGATTAATGAATGCTTAAGTTTCATTTAAGGTAAGGTGTCAATCGGGGAAAAATTTCCTGAAATTCAAAGGTGGTCGATACTCTCCAAAGTTTGCAATATGAGAATTTTTCCTGGTCATTTTGAAATAATGTGAAAAAGTCTAGGGGTTGTCATTATCTTGTTTTCAAGGAATTCTGTCAACCTTTTTATTTTTCCAGTATATCTAGTTAACACAGTATTGGACAGCCAGTTTTCATTCTATTATGATTCAATATTGATATCATTTCGACCTATATTTAAGATATTTGTACGATGACTAAGATTTTTTTATTGATTTAATGGAGAATATGTTGGAAGTTTATCAAACAAAGAAACAGCAAATATTTAAAGATATTATCTTCGACACTCATTCTACAATGATCCATGTATGAAATCAAATAATTGACGTGAGTCAGGGGTATATCATTTCCAACCAGAAATATTTGTCATTCTCTGACGTAATTAAAATGAACAAACATTCAAGGATATTGACCTGGGGCAGTTTTACACTGTACAAATTTGCACTATGTCTGGTTTTGTTTTATTAAAATGAAACATTTTAACATCTAATGAAATATTGTTGGGAGGATGCTAAGTTGGAAAAAAACTTAATAAATATAGTTGAGGTATGTGTATTTAGCATATATTTAAGGTGTGCGTGTTTAGCATTTACACATAATTATTATATTTTAGGCACGCGTGTCTAGCATTTAAGCATATATTTTGGGTACACGTGTTTAGCATTTATGCTATATATTTGGAATGTATACATACTTGAGGTATGTGCGTTTACCATTCATGCATATTTTAGGTATGTCAATTAGTAAAGCAGAGAAAATCTCTGAATACATCAAGAAAAGAAATATCAGCTGGGTTGTACACGTTGCGAGATCCTCAAACGAAACATTGACAAAACAAGTGATGTTTGCGGATGAAAAGTTCAAGAAGGTCGGTTTCCAACACAGTACCGTATTTGACAACGTTACGAAGATTCAAATGGATAAAGGAAATTCGACCGAAACGTTTTTGCGAGAGTTTTATCGTAGAAAGAATGGTGGTCAAACTAACTTTTCTAAATGAGTTGGTGCCTTTAAGTTCCGGAATATTAGGTTATGTATGTATGTATGTATGTATGTATGTATGTATGTATGTATGTATGTGTGTGTGTGTTTACCATTTATATATATATATTAGGTATGTGTATTAACCATTTGTACAGGTATGTGTTTACTATTTATACATATATTTAGGTACGTGTGTTTAATATTTATACATATATTTTAGGTATGCGTGTTTACCATTTATACATATATTTTAGGTAATATGTGTTTACCATTTATACATATATTTTAGATAACGTGTGTTTACCATTTGTACATATATTTTAGGTATGTGTGTGTTTACCATTTGTACATATATTTAAGGTGTAGCATTTGACAAAGTGGACCATATTATTTTGATAAGATGTGATTTCAGTTTGTATATTTGTGTTGAAAAATGTTATTAAACTGAAATATTAAAAATCATTAAAAAACCTTGTGTTGAATTACCAATATTAGAAGGCTTAATTTCGGCCCTTGTTAAAATGATATTTTATTAAATAAATAATTTTCTATTTCTCTGGGTGATTCGAGTAAGTTGTTTGAAGTACTAAAGTACTTTCAAAAAACAATTTGCGTTTACACCCACTAAACTATGTACTATTAACACTACTGTAAAACTCAAAAGTGTACAGCCTGAAGGTTGCAATACATGTTAATCTGGTCGTTAAAATGGTGATTTTAAGGATCTCCCCGTAATGGTTAATTTAAACTAGTTTACGTTATTTGAAGAACTGAATTATTCCAAGAAGCTGTTATTAATTGACAATGGATTTAGTACATTTGGTAGATATAGCTACTGTTAGTGACATTTTGCTTGAATTTCAATAAGTATTTTTTAAAGAACTATATAAGATGATTTTGTTGGTACCAAAAATATTGAAAACCTGCCATAACCTCACCGAGCAAATCCAAATACATGACACCAGTCTCCTTCCTAAACGTTTCGGTATGTATTGTGTGTGCATGTATGTATGTATGTATGTATGTATGTATGTATGTATGTGTGTGTGTGTGTGTGTGCGTGCGTGCGTGTGTAAGTTTGTGCCCTGACTGAGATGACGCCCACAGGTATAGACAGTCATTTAATCATTTGTTGAGGTAAATAGTCATAATTGCATATAGAATCCTGCAACCATCGAAATCCGCATACAATCATCTCATCAACGTTATGCTGTTCTATACATCCATTTATCTTAGATCTAGAGAATGGCATATAGTTGAAACACTGCGAGGATCATCAGCCACTCATTAATTGGTTTGGCAATAATTCAGAATTCGAAGGATTTCTTTAAAATGGCCGTATGGATGAGGATTATGTATTTACTTTGGATTATTTTTAATTTTTAAAACAATTTCATCATGGCTTCCTCCTTGACAAATAAATGTGAAATAACAGATTCTAAGTCTGTGTTTGTAATTTAATACATTGCAAAAATGTGTAAAAAAAAAAAAAAAAAAAAGGTAATTGTGCCTACAATAACGAACATTTTCAATGTACATTGTCATTTAATGACTTGGCATATGTTCTTTCATATTGATTTTTAAAATTGTTTTTTGAAATTAAAATTCCAAAGTAAGTACCCAATCCTCATCCATATAGCCACTTAATTTTTAAGGGTTTAGTCAACATTTCACTTATAAAATAGGACTATAACCACAGCTGTTAGGGTTAAAGGTCAAACCAATAAATAACCATCGTCTAAAAGCGTCACAGCGTGTATCGATAGTGCTACACCAGTCTCATATTTCATACATGTCACTTTGTCCTAAACTGTTGATCCACTGGGACTATAATGTTTTGCACACAAAAAACTCTATCTTTATATTTCCGTCCCTCCGGGGCCAACGGATCCATAATATTTTAAAAATTAACAAAATAAACGGATCGAATACTAATTCTAATCGATACATCATCATCCTATAAAACAAACATTTCATGATTATGAAATAAATTTCTTAAAATTATAAATATTCATATTTGATCTGAACCCAAATCAGCGACGTATTGTGACTGTTTATTCTTGTGAAATGTATTCGTCCTACATATCAGTGACACTTGATTGAGTGTCTCAGTCAGAAAGCCACGATTATATGCAGGCTCGAAGGCACCATATATATATACCTCAGGCGTTCCGGATCCAGCAGATCGACAGGTGGGACAGTTTAGCATTTATACGGTCAACGATAAATGTATTAGCTCCCACGAGCCTTCGAGTAGAACAAGTTCAAGTCAGGACGGCTTCGCCCCGAAAGGTTTTCAGGATGCGTTGGCATTTACAATTATATAAGCTGACTCTTGCTTATGATATGACTAAAGAGTGTGCGAGCCGCGAGTTTTACTTATTCACTGTATCTCTCCATATTCTACTGTACAAAAATACTTTCTTTCTTCGTTTTCACAGGTATATTGTCTCGTCACGTCACGTCACGTCACGTCACGTCACGTCACGTCACGGCATGAATTGATATTCACTACAGTATATATAGAAACCGAAGGCTATTTTAAAACAGACGACCAAATTTAATATGGTAATTTCGCAGCACATCACAACAAACCAATCGTATTGCATTTGAAGACACAATGTCGAACGGTAAGTTGGTTTTTTTTATCAGACACGGTCGTTTTTAGTTTATTTGTATTATGTCTGGCACAGTTATCAAGGGTACAATTTAAATTTTACTTATTTAACGAGAGCGGCAATGTTAGTACGTTTTAATAGTTATATATCAAAGCTGAAAGCGTTCTCGAAAGAACACAGCTATGTTATAACAGTACACTTTAAATCTACCAAACAACAGCAGCCGTTATTATCATGTAATCAAAGGGCATTAATCAAATGAGCCACCTTCACCACCTTCAAGAACTTGAATTTAATGTCATATGAAATGAACTCAAAATGCACTAACTAATCAACCATAATTCGTCAATGTTTCAACTTGTATCTCGTTTGTCACCTGTACATATAGTATGAATTATTAATTGTCATCGTCTGTGTATAAAACTCACTATAGGGAAAGTTAATTCACTGCTATGTCTATGTCTTTGAACGTTGATGACTATAGCTATCGTAATCTGTAAGGTCACTTCTCTTAATACATACAAGGGGTGTTTTTTCTGACCAAGACGGTGTTTAAGTACGTCATGTCTCCCTGATCATGATAAGCGTCCGGCGTAAATGTATTTGCCGCTAGCCTGAGCTGAGTGAGGAGATCGTGATATCAAACGTCACTCAGAAAACACAAGGAGACTGTGATACCACCCAAAGTATGTATAGACGGTAACATAGCATAACATAACATAACATAACATAACATAACATAACATAACATAACATAAAATCGAACGTTTTTTTGTGGCGGATATTAAGTGTATAGTCGTCGGAACAGCAAAGAGGTCCATTTTAAACAACGCATGTGCGGAATACTGCTACGGAAATCAAGCCATAACCAAATTTAACTAAGATATACACAAACTAAAACTATTGTTGCATATGGTAATAAACAACTCAGTGGGCGATAGCAGTTCCGTACAATTAGTTATGTAGATAAATTCTGTAATCAAGAGAGTGTACACATTGAAATGAGGTTGAAAGTGAGACCACTTGAGGAAATCTTTCATCATCAGAGACGCTGCCTCACTGTGAATGTAATTTCAATAACGCCAGTTTATCATTTTACCCTATATGAACATTGGAACAATAGTTTTAGTTTGTGTCTATCTTTGTTTACGTAGACCTTCCTTCCTGTAGTAAAAAAAATGAGCAAACCTTTCCTGTCAAACATACTGTTGTACAGTTTCTATTTAAAAGCATCTAAGCAACTGCATATTATAGATTATATATATAGCTAAACTGTCTACCTTGATATTTCCGCAGGAGTATCAGATTCGCTACGAAAGACACCACTCCCTTACATACTCTCTCAAAGAGAGAAGTTATATTTGGAGAAAAAGACGCACGGGGGTATAAGTCTAGAATTCATTCGTTTAGTAGAAACTGGTAAAATAAAAGAAGTCACAGAATTGCTGAAGGTGAGTAATTGTATATAGAAGACAATTCTTAATTACTTAAGGTTTAACATTTACGAGTGGGTGTATGATAGTTAAAGCGTTCTTTTATCGTGGGTACTAATTGCAAAAACTGTCAGATGGAATATATGGGCGGCTTAAAGCGGCCGCATGGATGAGGATTGGGTCTTTACTTGAACAATTTTGTCATGGCTTCCTTCCTAAGTGTTCTTTTGTCATGGATACGTAATTAAGTACAGATGGAGTATGAGATATGGCGGCTTAATCATTGTTAAACGGGGTTTTTTTTCCGCTTCTTTCCTTTGAATGATCGTTGACGACGGTTTTGAAATTAAACGTACTATATAAATTATGAGGGTAAACCACAACAGTGCTTTTTACGGCGTCCGATGCATCGTAAAATGCTTATCACGTAATTTCCTAAGTGCCTGTTAGCAAGACCACAAAGAGGGGAATAATGATAACTATTGTGTTTTTATTGCGAATTGATATAAATTTATTACTGATGGAGAAATCATTCCCAAATACTGCGTCATACGTCATGTTTGGCCACCATTGTTGTGAATTGTAAGGACGGTACATATGGCATGCCATTGATGTGATATATGCAGAGGACGATGTGTATATATAAATGGCATCGCATTGGTGTTTAGAGGACAAGGCAATTAAAATTGTAAATTTTAGCTGTAATTTCTGAGTTATTGTGACAATACGATATTTCAAGGTAAAATCAATTATGGGAACTAAAGTTCATTAAGCGTAGAAGAAAAATACGTAATAACGTAATACATTACTTATTCATGCAATGAATGAAGATCTAATGTTCGTTTCCGACAAGAGGAAGTGCGTGTCCATTTCACCTCAGTACATAAATATTGATAGAACACAAGGGTACAGCAAGTGATTGATCATGGGTAATTTTTGTTGTTGTTGTTGTTGTTGTTGTTGTTGTTGTTGTTGTTGTTGTTGTTTTGGGGATGTTTTGGGATTGTTGTGTTGGGGTTGTTTGTTTTTGGTTTTTTGCTATTTTATGTTTTTGTTGTTTTTTGCTTGGTCACTCTGGCATTTTACATATTGCTGGGGGTCAGTTACTGATAGAATTCTGCATTGCGTCATGAGTCATGTATGGCTTTTATTTTTCTATTTACTTTGTTATAATACTTTAGTGTCTGAACTATGTCATTCTGGTAAAGAACTGATGAAATCCTTCCGTCTGATTGTTTCCTGTATAAAATGTAATAAAACTGCTATAGCAAGTAGTCCATGCAACACGTACATCTACTCGAGTCATAAAATTATATATCTACAACCAGCAGAAGTGAGTTCTGTTAGTTGTGTTATTTTTAGACACGCTCAGATAGCAAAATTATATCAGTATTAACTGAAAATTCTCTATTAAAACAACTTGTCGGTGGTTTCGGGTTAGGAAACAATTATTTGATGGGTGGATTGATAAAGTATTCAAAGAGGAGGGGGCTCGGGGTGTTTACATTATGGATATTATTCTCAATTTTCAATGCTACAATAACATGGCCGTGTTTATGCTGCGATGTTTGTTCCTAAAATAGTCCTACCTTTATCTTTCAATACCATACTACTGAGAGTACCAGTAGTGTATATTGATACATTTACACGTTTCTTTAAAGGTAGAATGAATCTTGTCAAATTCAAGTTCTCCAAACTTTGTCATAAGAAAGCTTATTATAAATCCTGATCATTTTGAAGGAATTTAGCAAATTATGTCACATGTTCATAATGTGAAGCAAAGTAACTACCAAGAACCATAAAGTTAAAGATTGAAACCCTTTAAGGTGCAACGGATCGATTGTACCTAAGGTCTCATTTTGGCCATATTAATATGCACATACATTAAATTGACTCGTATCAGGGGCAAATCGACGTCAGGTCGCCTGTAGACACAGCATGATCAAGCCTCCATAACCAGGACGCCACTGTTTCCTTCATTTTACTCTCTCCTAAAATCGATTAAAAAATACTTCTTCAGTCCTGCCCACACTTATAAGCTGTGAAGCGCATACAAAATTGCTATTTGTTCATCAAACATTAAAGTCCTTTTAAATTAGCATTTTTAACCGTAAACCATCTAGTGCAATTTAATCAGGTTGGCTTCATTGTACATGCTATTGGATTTATAATTGCTTCACCTACAAAAAACCGAACAATTGCATCATTTTTTTCGCAGTAGCCGACTTTCATCTCTGTAATGCTTTATACACAGCAAATTCAATGAAATGTGTTTTGATATAACATATGCATCATTAAATTCATTATTAAATTATTGCAATAGAACCGTGTGTATTTAGTCTACATTACATAGCCTGGAGTGGTCGTAGCTTATAACATGGATAACTTAAAAATTCATGTCACTGTCGTGTTTTCATTGTAAAGTGATCAGGAGTTTTCAATAAATGATGGCTATTTTCTTTGTATAATTTTTCATAACCATATTGATAATAAAGATCTCTTATTGTACAGTATAGCTTGTGGGCCAAACTTCAAATAGACTTCTTAAAGTTTAATGTGTAACGTTACATGGTGGATTTTGTAAAGATACTTATATCAATCGCATGATTCTTTGCAGTATGGAGAAGCCTATTAATACATGGTTCATCAATACTAAATATGCCAATTGATAGATATTGTAACTAGCTTTATGTTGCCAATATGTTACAACATGTTCATTTCAACGCTGTTTTTGAAATTTTTGCAATCTCGAGCGAAGTGATTTTCAAACTTAATAAACTTAATTTAATTCGCAAATCAATTAAGAACAGAGCCAACTTCAAGAAACCCCTGTGTTACTGTTACAAAATGCGTGATGGTATTTTTGCTATACATATTACATTTATTAATATTACGAAATTTATTTTTGTCATTGTAACGTCCATTTTGTACATATTTTGGAACAGGCCGGAAAAGTGAATGTGAATGTGCAAGTTCAAAAAGGCAGAATATGTGTCACGCCACTTTTAGTCGCAGCAGAGGTGAACAGTTTCCACATGATGCGGTGTCTTCTTGAGTATGGCGCTCAACGTCTCAGTGAGCCAACGGGGAAAGGTAAGAATGGTTACTCCATATATGTATGTATGTATGTATGTATGTATGTATGTATGTGTGTGTGTGTGTGTGTGTGTATATATATATGTATTTATGTATGTGTGTGTGTGTGCATGTGTGTACGTACGTATGTATGTATGTATGTATGTATGTATGTATGTATGTATGTATGTATTTACGTATGTACGTATGTATGTACGTACGTATGTATGTATGTATGCATGTATGTATGTATGTATGTATGTATGTATGTATGTATGAAGTACGTGGTTAGTTATGGAGAGAGTGGATCTTAAGAGGAAGATTGCGTGTACAATGAATGTGAATACAACATTAACAGGAGAATAATTAAACTAGCGTTCTATTTACACTGCTGCTTCCTCCCCCCAGTTATACTGTCATGCTCCTGTATTCACGACGAATGCGTCGGTATAAACAAATATGCTATCCATCAAAATTAGCATACGAGACTTGACTAGTTCAAATAACGACTTATTGAGATGTTAAAAGGAGATTAACCTGTTATAATTGCCTATATATGACGGAAACTTCTACTATTAACACGCGTCAAGGCCGATGAACATCAAGAAGACCGTTCGACGAATGTGTATTAGTACATACCTTGCTATTGTCATTGTCTCTTTAAAGAATATCCTTCATTGACATTTGCCGGACTGATAAATGTAGTAATTCGACAAATTACAATTTACCCAATAATTTGGCAATCTATTTGAGAGAATCTATAATTACAAAAACCAATATACATTTCCCATCATGTAAACGTTCACTCGGCATGTATTAAGAGTGTTATGGCCCAATATGGACAATTGCATCTGTGACTGTGGGGGTGTTAGATACACTCTAACGTATACGCAGATCATGTCATTATACGATCCGCTTGAATTGCCCAAAGACTAGTAATGACGCATGTAATACAGTGAATTTTAAGATACCGTACTCTTTTTGATACAACCTCACAGATCTCAAGAGAAACTGCGCATACTACAATTTAATAGCAAGATGTCAATTTATTGCTACATCTTGTCTAAATGAAATGATACCATTTCAAATGGACGTACAGCAACAGGATGCAGACATGCGCGCCAATGTTTTGACGTCTGCATTTGATGTTTGCATGGTGGCACGTCAGTGTATTTCATGTAGACAAAATATTGCAAGAAACTGTATTCATTCAATCTTGCTGTGACACGTGTAGTTTCTTATCAGCTGTTCTATGTTTGTATCAAACTGAGAAGCTGTGCGGTATTTTCAAATTCGCTACATATATAATGTTCCCTCCACCCAGTATGTAAACTTTGTAAATAATCCCAAGTTTTATCATTTTTGTACCAAGCACATAATAATGAAGATATTACAGTCACATCGCAACGTTTGTTGGTATACAACGCCCTTTGCTGCCCTGCATATATCTGCCTTGTTTGTGATGATTCGCTCTTGATAGCTATAGAAATGGCCGGCAAGATGAAATGCTTGTCAAACTCGCGTGGTCCACACGACATTTATCAAGTAAGTTGACCATGTTAACAAAGAGCTATACTATAAGATATGACATCACGTACGTACATCAGCAATATAGAAATTATTAAATTTTTGTGATGGCAAATTGTCATTTTTTAGAAAAGATCAATCTCAATGTTGAATTTACATGTTTTCCTTTCAAATTATTTACCTTAAAATTCGGTGTTGACGTGCATTGTATGTTTTGCTTTTTACCCAGAAAGAATATTCAGCCATGTCTGAACAGCTAGAACAGTTTGCTATCGCCATGCTAGAGCTGTGTGATGGTAGTAAGGAAGTTGTAACCTTACTCCAAGGTTTTCAAAAACCCAGACGGATAGGATGCACGACGAGTGATTGGAACACGGTACGAAAAGCTATCAATGGTAAACTTAGAAAGGTATGTCGATATTGCTAGCTGCAATGATCTTGGAAAATCTTCGTATCATGGGACCCCGAGGCACGCCTGTGCGAATTGGGCGACTGTAGTGTTTCATTACAGATGTTTCGAACAGAGACTTTACAATTTACGGTTTTCAAAGTAAACGACCAGATATTGTAAATTTTGTAAAAATTAGTTTAAAAAACACCATTCCATCTAACCGTATGTTATTACATGTGTGCCAAAGATTACTTGGCCCAGTGGATGTACATGTGTATACCAGTGATATTAGCTCTGAAGTGCAATGCCGAAAACATTATTGCATACAAGCTGCTTGCAAACGATAATTATGTAATTGAAAGAACGCGATTGTTCCTTGTACGCGAAAGCGTGTTATTGTACAGTGTCATTTTACAGAAATTAGCTGTTTCGGATAAAGATGTTTAATAGTAACAGAACTTCATGCCGCTTGAATGCCGGTGTTAGTACTGAGAGGTATTTGCACTTGTGTTAGCGACGTTTTTTGCTGCTCTTTCTCGAGCGTAGCGAAAGTACGGCCACATGGAACACTGCAAACACTTAGGCAAATACCCAAAATAGACAACACTTGCACACGCCTTTCATGGGGGGGGGGGGGGTATTGTATTTATATTGATGGTATATTTTTTCTCACAATACTAGTATCTATATTACCTTACAACTGGGATGTTGGACGCGAAGTTTTGGAATATTGAACAAATATTGTTAATATGACCAATATGCTCGTAGTAGCAAGAATTTAGTTAGATATTATTCCACAATATTTTTCTTGGGTTTTTTAAGTGACACATTTCGAGATTTTCAACCATACTGCTATTAAGTTTTCTCTTATGCCTCTAAAACTAGAATATACATCTAAACAAATTGAAGACAATAACTCCAGAATTCTGAACTCTGTAGTTTTTTCTTCTTCTAAAATTGAGTATGTGATGCCAGTGTATTTATTCTCATTTTGCAGTTCTTGAGTCATACAACCTGTCAACACGTCTTAAGAGCTGAATGGAGTAACGGCCAGCCACAGTGGTCTGAAAATTCAGGTTTTGGCTGGACAGTCCTATTTGGTCTCTACTGTTTCACATTGTACGGAGTGTTGCAGCCACTCCTGGCATTCTTCTACATATTTTTACCCTTCTCTCCAGTCTCTCGAATAGTCGAATCACCATTCTCTCGATTTTTCATGAACGCATTTTCCTATGCCAAATTTCTGGTGCTGCTTGTGTTGCCAATACTTATGGTTCAGTTCGGCCATCCGAACAAATTCTTTGTAGATTACATCGCCCGATTGTTGCCAATTATATGGACCTTCGGACTACTTTGGGGTGAAATACAAAAAGCTATGACAAAAGGTGTCAGCAGATATATGTGCAGTATTTGGAACTTTCTGGACATGGCTGTGATCGTTACGTTTGTTGTCACACTTGTTGTATCGACAGCCTTTCACGGGAACTTCGAACATAATATTATAGCCCAGATTGCAATGTTTGATAGTTCGGCTTGTTTTTATATATACCTCATTCTGCGAATCTTACGGTATCTTTATTTGAATCCTCTAATTGGCCCTATACTGTTGACGTTTGTGCACACCATCCCCGATGTCCTGTGTTTCTTCACCGTCTTTTTGGTGGTCGTCTTGTCGTTCGTCGTTGGACTTATGCATATCTACTTCTTGAGTGATGATTTTAGACATCCGTTCAAATGGTAAGCTGTGATGTTTCCTTCTAACAAGAAACTGCATAAACTCCTCCCTTGTTTATTACAACCGGTTTCATATTAAAGAACACTACTCAAGGAAATAATACAAATATTGTCATAAACAATTCTAGAAAGTCATTTCATTATGTTACATCACCTATAATTACTTGTCATTTCACAGAAACATCAAGTTGTTCCTTCATAGGGTGTCTTTGCTATGGGCTATTGCATCATGAGAGTTAGCAGAAATTTCATGAATATTCAGTGTACAACTTGAAGGCATTATTTCAGATAACTCCCATGATACAATAGCCCATAGCAAAGAGACCCTATGAAGGCACAATGTATTCAAGTTGCACACTGAATATTCATGAATCGTGAGTGCCTATACCCTAACAGTGTAAAACAGCTCTCATGAATATTCAGTGTGCAACTTGAATACATTGACTACACTCCCTTGATAACTGGTTGATTATATCTACACATTAAACCAATTCATCGCTATCATCCTCTTGTATAATCTACCACATGGAACAACAACAGTCACATTGTTTTAGTTGTGGACTATTTGAGTTTGCGTATATAGCTTGATTTCCCTCAGTAGTAATTGTAAAGAAAGTGTTCGTACTTAAAACATCCTGTACTGTTGGCTTTACAGGATTGATACGTCTTTTGTCACGTTGTTGTGGACTGTGTTTGGTAAAAGGAGTACAGATCAACTAGCGGTGCACTATTTCCGTAATCGAACTGTTTATATTAATGGAACGTTGACCTATAGGGTAACAGATTATGGATATATTCAGACTGTCATGGGATATATTATCTATGGATTATTCTGCATGCTGTCGCTTACAATACTCCTGAATCTTTTCATTGCGATGGTCAGAAACACGTATGTCAGAATACAGGTAAGTCTCCTTAACTCCGAATAAAAAGAGAAGCTTAAAGTAGATCTAGAATCTTCCTCGGAAACTATTTTCCCTGAAAATGAAATTTCTCTCGAAGTTTCCCAGATGAAAGCCTTTTCTCGGGACTTTTTAAATAGTTTACGAAATTGGGAGTTTGGCGTATTGTTTTTTAAGGAGATCAACAATCTTTTATTTTCCATAGTATTCAGTGGCCATATTAGATTCTACCAGCTTTAAACTGAATGCCTCCCGTGAGGGCAAAACCATAGATGTATGTTAGATGTCTGGGCCTACACACTTTGGTGGAATGCAACTATAGCTATTATACATGGTATACTACTTAATTGGAAAATAATTAGATGAAACTAAATGAAATTTGAAGCTTGCATAATTAACATATTGCCTAATTATTAAAAGAAACATTCATTATGCAAATAAACCATATAGATTATTACTTACAACATCAAGCTTTAAATGACACATGTATTTCTTTAACATTGACCATCAAAACATATACAACATTATCTGAAGTTTGAAGTTTGCATTCTTAAGAAGTAAGCTAATTACATTAATTATGCAAATTAGTCATAAAATTGAAAATTATATCAACATGCTTTGTAGAATGAGCGCATTATCATGGTTGATGTATGTGCCAAATTATATGGAATTTGAAACGTGCATTCCAAAGATATAGCTTGATTACTGAAGATCGTGAATTATTCAAATTACTCATTAAAAGTAAAGGCTATGTCAACACACTTGTGCTCATTGGTATGGTTAGTACATGTACCAAATTCTATGAAATTTGAAGCTTGCATTCTTAAAGTAAACCGTAAGTCATTACTTATGCAAATTATTCATTAAAACTGTAAGCTACATCAACAAACTTTATAGGACATATGCGCTTAATAATGGGAAACGTATGTATTAAATTACATTGAAATTGAAGTATGTATTTCTAAAATATAGCCTAATTACTGAAAGTCATTAATTATGCAAATTATTCATAAAATAATTGTTATGGCTAACGTATGAACCAAATTATATTGAATTTGAAGTATGCATTCCAAAAATATAGCCTAATTACTCAAAATCACTAATTATGCAAAAAACTTGCTTTGTTTCATACAACCACGCAGAAACCAAAAAGAAACTAGACATTCCAGACATTTGTCTAGATGACATAAGCCGCAGTGCAAGTAGATGCAGTCAAGCGGACGCCAATGTTTTGATGTCTGTATTGTGGCATGAGTAGTTCATTTCACTTAGACAAAATGTAGCAAGAAACTGTACTCATTTAATCTTGCTATCTTAAAATGTGGCATATGCAGTTTCATATTGGTTTCTGAGTGGTTGTATCAAACAGAGCCGGTGAGCACTTACACAAAAAGGGTTGTATATATTATACACTACAAAACCAATATTAGCATATGAAACATTAGTCTAGTATTGTGATGTATGACAAACAACGCCTCCACAGCGTGATTCACATTATGAAAAACAAAATCCTTACTTTTTTAGAAATTTTTTATTTTAAATTTATTCTCGTTTTATTTTGTTTTTTGTGCCACTTTTATTACCTTTCAGCAAAACATTGACAGCGAATGGAAGTTTGTCCGTACATCAGTGTGGATGGAGCACATACGAGGACCAGTACTTCCACCACCGTATAACCTAATTCCTCATTTTAGATGTATACAAAGACTTGTCAAGTCATGCTTTGGTCAATATCTACATAACCATCCGAGGCAAGAAAACGAAGAAGAAGAACTTCAGGTATTGAATGTAATCTATTGTTTGTATTAGTTTCTTACGTACGTTGTAAGAATTTAACAACTCGTTACGACAGTGGCAGATAGACTATCGCCAAACTGATTTAGACACAAATGAAATAGTTTTGCGAGTTTTGTGGAATACTGTACGTTGATGTAAATACACTGTCACAGTAGGGCAGTCTGTCTGGTTACGAGCGTTTTCTCACCCTCCTTTCTATTTAATATGGACTGTCTATGATAAAACACAGAGAAACAATTGGACAGACTTGTGTACAAGCAGACAGACACAGACAGGCAGGCAGACAGACAGACAGACAGACAGTTGTTAAAAAGATAACCGGCGGTACCCACTGCTCATATCTATAAAATTATACCTTTGTCTATTTTACAGCAGTTTGGTGAGTCGTATGACCCTTCGGAGAACATAACTTATAACGAGGTAATTTTACCTTCATCACATTTATGATGATAATTATTTAAAGACCAATTTATTAGTATAATAATGCATACAATAATGATTTGTACAATGTCTTTCAAAACGAAGTATAAACAGGGGGTATTTCAGACAGCTTTGGTGGGGTAGTGCTTGTTGCGAAGTGCGTTAATGGTGGAGTTGTTCTTGTTGTTCTTGTCTGGGTTGTCAAGGGCTAATAAGAGTTATACACTTATGTGCTGTCCGTATGCCTGGGTACACTCGGTTTAAGAATACATTGGCATACGTTACCATGAGTGTCTTTTTTTGTAAGTTTATTGTATACTTTGAAGTTAGCCGATTGTGCTGGTCTACTTAAAACATAACCATCTTCATTTACATCTTAATAACCAATCAAGCTATCACAGAATTATCGTGATCAACGAGTATCTTGTCTTTAGGTAGCAATTTTCAAAAAAAATTAAAATCCCGACCAACCTATTCTATTTTCTGAAGTCATGTTGTCGGAACAAACATTTTTTGCCTTAGTTTATGCATTTAGCAGTCTTCAATGTAAACCCTGTGTGCTGTGTCAGTGAATATTATTTTGGATCATTCAACCCTGTATATTGTATGTACATTGACAGTTATGTACCATCGATAACATCAAACATGGCTTTCAGTCTTTAGACTCGATCTATGCACATTTTGTTTCAACTACAATTTCCCAGGATATCTCGTGAGATCACGCTTGACAGATTCCCTTATTTTACACCTGACTGTCACATGTTACACACCACTGACTGTTGATAACCAGGGCTCAGTATTCTTCATTTCAAGAGACCGTCGGGATTCTGAACTTGGTTATTTAGACACATTGGGGAAATACATCCACTCTACTTTACCGTTATATAGATTTGGATACAAGTCGTTTATACACACTTCCTTCAACTATCTTGTCATGCATAACTAAACGTCAAGTATAGGATTCTTCACATGTCCAGGATTACGTGATTATCAATCAATTTCTTGAAACTAGGAAACTGTGCATATTGTACACTAACGAATGTATGTGTGTGTGTGTATGTATGTATGTATGAATACATGCATGCATGCATGCGTGTGTGTGTGTATGCATGCATGTATGTATGTATGTATGTATGTATGTATGTATGTATGTATGTATGTATTTATGTATGTATGTGTGTGTATGTGTGTATGTATGTATGTATGTATGTATGTATGTATGTATGTATGTGTGTATGTATGTACAGTATGTATGTATGCATGTATGTATGCATGTATGTATGTATGTATGTATGTATGTATGTATGTATGTATGCATGTGTGTATGTATGCATGCATGTATGTATGTATGTATGTATGTGTGTATGTGTGTGTGTATGTATGTATGTATGTATGCATGTATGTATGTATGTATGTATGTGTGTATGTATGTATGTATGTGTGTATGTATGTATGTATGTATGTGTGTGTATGTATGTATGTGTGTGTGCATGTATGTATGCATGTATGTATGCATGTATGCATGTATGTATGTATGTATGTATGTATGTATATATGTATACATGTATGTATGTATGTATGTATGTATGTATGTATGTATGCATGCATGTATGTATGTATGTATGTATGTATGTATGTGTGTGTGTCTGCGCGTGCGTGGGTTGGTGGGTGGGTGCGTTGGATGGATGGATGGATGGATGGATGCGTGTGTGTGTGTGTGTGTGTGTGTGTGTGTGTGTGTGTGTGTGTGTGTGTGTGTTTTAATTTTTTAATCAAGTGGCTCTCTGCATACCAATGAATACACTCCAATGAATTTAAGATGAATACTGTCACAGTGTTACAACATATCACTGATGTATTAATTAAGACGTTCAATAATCACACCATAATCCAACCATATAACGATTTTCATCTCTTTACAGTTGGTTCGAGTTTTAACTATGAGGTATATATCCAAATATTTGGACCCACATGAACACGTGTTAAACGTTAATTCACCTGAATATGAATGTCTTCACGAAGACAGAAGAGAAGCAACAATAACGACGCTTTAGACATCAACACAAGATATACAAGATGAGATGACATTACAGAGGGAAAAAAGATGATATATTGATGTATCCATTTGAAACTCATCATGTCAATCGGGGGGGGGGGGGTTAATTCACGAATTTGAATATACTTCTGATATTGGATCAAAAGAAGCTAACGATTCAAACTTTCATGATGAATATTGTATTCTAAAATCTACGAAGGTGAGATCACTTCTACGTCCTTCATTTATACTCCATGAGATATGCTTATATTGTATAACGCCGGCGCCGACGCGTACGTGTCGTAATTCCGCCTTCAAGAACGGCCTAGGAGTTGGCCATGAGGGCGCCCGACACTGTGTCGCACAGACTCACTGGGATAACGGTATAGACGTTCAAAATAAAGGTCTTTGTAAAATAAATCGGATAATTTACAATTTCTTATTGTAGTGATCAAAACTAAGAGGCTTGAAACTGGCTGGTCCAAAGGGGTGGTTGTGTACTTAAAATTACATTTTAGTGATAAATTTTCGAAGATTAAAAATATGACATTTGCATCCGTGTATGCTAGTTTTTACATGAAGTGGCCATATGAATGAAGTATTTGGGTGTTTTGTTTGATTTTTAATTTATAAAACAGTTTTATCATGGCTTCCTACTTGAAAAACCAATATGAAACAACATTGACAAACTTTATATTTGTAACTCAATATACATTGCAAAAAGCTGTAAAAAGTGCCTTATTGTGCGTACAATAACAACGATTTGTCACATTTTATCAATCTTTTGCAATTTATTGAGTTACAAACAAGGACTTGGCACATGTTGTTTTACACTGATTGTTCAAGTAGGACGTCATCATGATAAAATTGTTTTATTAATTAAAAATCCAAAAATGAATTACCCAATCCTCATCCATATGGCCACTTTAAAAAAAAATCAATGATTACTATGGAAACGCACTATTAATTAAAAAAAATCAATGATTACTATGGAAACGTACTATTAATTAAAAAAATCAATGATTACTATGGAAACGTACTATTAATTTAAAAAATCAATGATTACTATGGAAACGTACTATTAATTAACAGTAAGGTAAGATAATTGGGATAGACTTTCATCAAATAAGTATGGGGGGTTAAAGGGATAGTTCACTTACACAGAAGGGAGAGGTGGTAATTAGATTCCTGATTGATCACTAATAGTATACGATCCATCGCTCTTCTGTAGATTAAATTTTTTTTGAACCTGTGCAATGACTCATCTGAAAGATCTGTCGTTGCGGGCGCGCTATCATAATCGTGCGTAGGAGCGATCAAAAGAGCGCCCACTACGACGAATATTTCAGTTGCCACGGGATTCAATATTGTCATTTTTATACCTACATTATTCAATAAAAGTAAGACTGTGAATAATATGTGTTGGTGTTTCTTTTCAAATGACCCTATATGTAAATTTCGATCATCGAGAAATGTACAACGTTCATGATTTTGCGATTTTGTGATTGAATTATTTTTTTTTTATCTTTCATTTCTTTTGGGGTTTTTTTATGCGTACTACATTGTCTGACGGTACTCATTAAGGCTCAAAGTGGAAATAAAGGATGACGGTATCATTCTTGCGAGACAAGACATTGGAGACAGACAGGCAGACAGACAGACTGCCAGACAGACAGACAGACAGACAGACAGACAGACAGACAGACAGACAGACAGACAGACAGACATGATTAGCGCCTAAGTTAAAAATCCAAACAAAATAACGACATATGAGCTATGTACACCTATATGAGCTATGTCAAACTGAATAAGGCCATTACAAATCACCCTACATGATGAAACACAAATAAGGGTTCATTTGACAAGTATTATTAGCAATGTTAGAAGGGTTGTAAGGTTTTCTCTCAGAGTAAAAAATAACATACGCAAAAAATAGACAATCGAATTAACCTAAAAACATGCCTGTCTGTCTGTATGTATGTCTGTCTGTCTGGCATCTGTTTGTTTGTTTGTCTGTCTGTCTGTCTGTCTGTCTGTCGCCTGTTGATTTTGTTGTTTAGAAATGTTTGCTATCCTAAAAGAGCATGTTTTGCTTCGAACGCCTAATTATGTTAAACCAAACAAACAAACAAATGTTCAAATGTTGATGTCTAGCAATTACTACTGTTAGACGTTTCACTCGGTTTCTTTGTGGGTGTCAGATCCAGCTTATTGAGATTTGGAGCATGGCGTTCCAATTCGACCAGGAAACTGTTGACCAATGAAAGTTTAGTGGACTGGTCAAAGTAGATTTGGACCATCATTCGCTCACTCCATGGTGGCATCAATGTTCCCATGGTGACGTAACGTTCGTTGTAACTTTCTGTTTTGGATTCATGGGAGTGCCACTGTTTCATACAACAGCCAATCTGGGGAGAAAAAGCGGCACATTGACTTCAAGTATTGAGTAAGTGGCGGGTTAGTCTCGGTTACCGGTACCCAGGCTCTCGTCGTTGGGACTACTCCCGCCTCTCGCTCGGCGGTTGTCTAACTAGTCGAGTTTAGCCCCCAACGACGAGAGTCTGGGTAACCGAGCCTAGTAATGCAAATGAAAAGTTACGTACAGGGGGACTATGCGAGGAGTTTCCCGCGTACAATTGCCGAGAGGACGAACCCCAAGAAGATTTATGGAGTACAAGCCAGAAACTTTGAGATGGAACGTGTACTCCCACTAATCGACGATCAATAACAAATGACTGAAAACAACAGCGGAATAGATTATAAAACATTTTATGATATTACACTTAATATAAATTAATATAAAACCAATCTTGAAAAAGTTATCTCAACTTAAGATAAAAGCGTAACACGTTTTATGGATATTTACTTTACTTCCAGTCATTTGATTCGAATGAAATAGTACGTCGTATTCTATTTAAAAACAACACAAAAGTACCGGCACACTTGAACTCTCTCAACGTTCGTATTTGTCTGATTAATAAGCGATAGATTCCACGTTTCAACAGATTGTCATGATCCATCCTTGTCATAATAACTCTATATTTATTTGATCCTTTCGACCGGAAGCGGAAGTGGATGGCGGGAGATAGTTTTTTTCAACTACGCTGTGTAGAAGCTTGCGTCCCCTATATGGAGTATGAATACCACCTAGAAGACGCATGCCACATGCATACCCTATAAAAACGAAAAATGAACTCGAAAAATGTAACACTTAATAGATTTTATCTATACCTGTATCCAACTGAAGCATGGTTGAAAACAGCAACATATAGCTCCCCAGAACATAGAGCAACAGGGTTTGAATTCCTTGATGCCAGTCTCCGTCTTCACGCCTATCTCCGAATTAAGATCAGCACTTCGGAAACCTTCTACTGGAATGCTCTGTATGTACATCATCTCGCCACATGTTGTTGTAACTTGGTATCCTTGTGGCTTTTTAGGCGTTTTTCCCTTGAACTTCGTCTTCATCGGATTGGTTACCTTGCCAACTTGATTTTGTAAGGAGAAATAATGATACAATTCCGGTAAAACATAAATTATTCAGCGTATGTCTGCCAAATAGCCATATAAATGTCTGGCCATGGGACCATAAGCTGTGTAAGCGTTCATTATAGGGAGCATTCCTTATATGCGTATCGTATCGTATCGCATCATTCTCGTAAACCAGAGCTGTTATTTCTTCTCCGTCACACTCTTGGACGATACAGTAAAAGATTGGTTTACGACAATGTATCATACCGTATCGAATCGTATTGTTAGTCTCGGTTACCCAGCATCTCGCCGCTGGGGGCTCTGCCTACGAGACCTCCCCAAACGAGCGTCTGGGAATATGAGTTTCAACTAGCCTGCACAGGAAGTACTAGTAGCTTCTGGAGCAGTGAATCATGGGGAGTGTACATCACCTTCAACATTGCAGACTGAACGATTTGGGTACTTACCCTACAGATTATCACTTCTCAAGCGACTGATATATTTTTTTAATTATCACAAACAGATCTCGTAAGCCCATTTTTATGCTTGGAAGAAATATACTGTGTGACTTCCGTCAAGGGTAGTTGGAACGTGGTTTTCCCAGACTCTCGTTTGGGGAGGTCTGGGTAACCGAGACTAATGGTATTGTATATTGTATTGTCAACATTGACAATGACGCAATTTGTCTCTGTGTCTTCCCTTCCTATTCTATATAACTTCATTAATATAAGCATACACACGTCTCCATGATTTTGCACTATATGATTGTCATATCCTGGACGATCACGATGGGGCGCGCACCACAAATATGTTTGGAACAAAAGGGACGTCAAAACTAGAAAGTACACGTTAACGCATGCGCATAACTGAACAGTTTACCTACAAAAGCCAAAGAGTTAGGAGATTGATGGCTGAAACTGGAAATATGCACTGGCTATACTAAAATCCAGATCCAGAATCGAATATCCATCAATATCTACTCGTTGTCACTGTCTCGCAGACACGGTTTACAGTGTTTCATATAAATCTATCCATTATTTTGTTAGATATTGTTAACAGACAGACGGACGGATGGACGGACGGACGGACAGACAGACAGGCAGACAGGAGTAAAAGTATAACCTCTTTCGAACCTCGCTAGAGGAGATTATTCATGTATCAATAATGAACACTAGGGATAGTACGTACATAGAAGAATGAACACATGATAAACGAATACATTGAAAATTAAGGTAATATTTCTCACCAGCGGCATTTTCCGCTGAAAGTAACAACAAACGCCTAGTTGTCAGAAACGTTCTCCCCTTGGTCATAGGAGACTTCTCTTCACTTATATTTCCACCATTTTCGTCGAGAAATATAACTGAGTTGTAGTAGATACATCTTCCATTCAACAAGACTTTTTCTCCCTCGAAAAGGAGACCTGTCATGGAAAAAAAAAAAGATATACATGTAAAACACCAATGGCAATGGGAAATATTAAAACCTGCAACTGAGATATTTGTTTCTATCAACAAACCAAAAAGATGTTAATTTGTGGAAAATGTTATCCGTAGGTGGTGTAGTGACAAGTTTAAATCTTGAGGGAAAGCTTAGTTTTGAGTCTATCACCATGTTAAAACTGTATTAGTTTGTAACTGAAGTGTCGTCTTAAGGTCAGACAACCGCATGCACTCAAATTCACTGACAGGTGTTACAGTACCAATAATTAGACTAATGTACATGTTAATCAGTGGTCAATCTTATCCATTAGTATTGTTTAAGTCGTGATTACCGTTGAGGGCGCTAATTTTGGGTGCGCACCTAAAAATCAATTTGATTTGATTTTATATTTATATTAACATGTATTTAGCTACGAAAAAAATGCATTCGTCATTCTATGTCACGTCCAAACGCATAGATCTACATCACTTTTTCTGCTGCACTAGGCAGAAAAAAAATTATTTCCGCCATTAAATTATTGCCGTCATTTTTTTTTTGTATTACCACGCAAGCATATAGTTTATGATAAATCACAAAGAGCAAAGGCGATTCTGAAGGTTTGGATATATATTTTGAGCTCTACAGAATGAATGACGTAAATGACGCACATTGTAGTTATGACGGAGGACGACCAAGGTATAAATCCCGTGTTATTTGTGCTCAAGCGTTCAACTTGGCTTGCGTGTTGTCTTATATACTTATTATCATCAAGCCCTAATTTGGTCTAATATTAGCATTCTGTAGTCTTTAAAATTCCGTCACGATATCCTTGAACTTTCCTCTAGAATATCTTTATCTCGCTTTTTCTAGCATCAAAAGCAAAATATTTTGCATATCTTTACGTAGTAATTTGAAATACATATATCAATAGCGAGCAATCCTGTCAAGTTCTGCTTCCACTGCACAACGTCATTGCATATATTATGATACCCGAATATTAGATGTACACAACTGGGTGATTAAATATGTATGCGTCGCCCAAACATCTAACTTCGAGAACCGTTATTTTGTTAATGTTTCATAACATGGACCTCAATCACATGGCGTTGATAAACGCAACTGGTTGATTTGTATATGAAACAGTCCAGCGGGAGCCAAGTTAAATTTTAATCCCTGGACAGTTTGATAGTTAGCATTCACACTCTACCAAACATTGTCCCCATGATAACATTCACTGATAGATACTATTTTGACCTACTATCTACATGACCTAATAGGATCTATTTGTTGTCTGTTTTATACTGAGCTCAAGTTCATGAATTTTAGTTTTCATTCATCTGTGTTGAACTTGTAGAAATGTTGTCATCAGTACTCACTGTTTCACACCCCTAAAGTTCTTTCTTGAGTCTATCACATGTATATGCATTGACACTATTTCACGACTGTTACCAACTGCTATGTATTCCTAATTGGTTGGTCAAACGTGTGGTATGACTTCAGACATGCTATTAATCTCTAACATCTCATATTTTCTTCGTCTACATAACTTGTTAATAAAACATTACTACCAATAGATCTATATCTCAAAGTTCCATTTTATCATACCCCCAATTTTTCCTGTTTTGACTTTTATTTTGTTTCTGGTTACTGATAGGTCAGTGACAGTGTTAATCAACTTGGATGAATGCTAAATGTCTATACATGTAGATACTAACTTGATAGGAGTTCCTCATACGACATGTTGTCGTGTTGAGAATCGTACATCTGCATAGTTTGTTGGTAGGATTCCTCTGACGTTTGCTTGATAACCTTTTTCAGAGAAGTATAGCTTTTGTGATTGGGAAGAAGGTACTTCAATAGTTCCTTCGTGGTTGGATCGTACATAGTTTCAGAAAAGGTTGTTGGCATTGTGTCATATCGTTGAGTTGGTTGGGTTGTAACAACTGTACCACCGGCATCATGTTGAAACATAGCGACCGTACCAATATTATCAGGTTGAAACTGAGAGAGAGAGAGAGAGAGAGAGAGAGAGAGAGAGAGAGAGAGAGAGAGAGAGAGAGAGAGAGAGAGAGAGAGAGAGAGAGAGAGAGAGAGAGAGAGAGCGACAGACAGACAGACAGACAGACAGACAGACAGACAGACAGACAGACAGACAGACAGACAGACAGACAGACAGAAATCTGATAAGTACTGATTGAAGAGCGCGTCTGCTGACGGTTCTGGATTCGTAAGAAATGAGTAATTATTGTTTCCAAAGCAAAATATGATAAATTACCTCAATGTTTATGGACATCTTTCAGTGCACTATCGTAGAATGGATACAAAGCAAAGTTCGTTTTCCTCCTCACAACAATCAAATGGCTGGTTACTTTAACCTATCTAACCTCGCTGCATGTACGGCTGGTATCGTCAACAATATTGTTTGTTATTCTGTAAATATTAACCAATCAAGGCGTGCATTTTTTGAGTTTATGAAACTATCCAGGTCGGGGGACATAAATAACGTTGGGGATAGGTCGTCAAAATTGTTGGCCGGGTGGCCTCAAATGTGTCGAAAAGTCGGAGAAAAATTAAAAGGCCATCTTTCCCCGTCTACCTAAACGTAGTTGAGTAATTATCGCTATAAATCAAAATCAGGGTTTTACATCACTTTTGGATTAAGGGGATCATTGGGACCAAAGGTCTGAAAATACGAGGGTCTCAACTAACTGCAAATCTGGGGAGGGGTGGCGTTCACAAAATCAAGAAATTAATGTCTGTTAAATGAGATGATAGGACAATGGAGAGATCAAAATAAGTAAGAACAGAATTGAATTGAATTGGAAAATGAAAATATATAAATATTACTTTAAGTCCAGTCTTTATTCTACCATGATTAGATGACAACTTTGTTGTACATGTGTACATTGTAGTTTGTAGTTTACATTCTACCAGTAGCTCCTAGAACAAACATTTTGGCTACACTCCAGGAAATGCAACAGAGACAACCATTATAATTAATATTAACCTGTTCATCCTTAGAGGCTTAGCTTTTTAATCATGTCTACAGATAAGAAACAACATTCTTCGTGCTTGCCTGCTTGCTTACACAATCTGAGAGGGGTATCTAGGATCACATATTTACATTTACAACATTTGACACCAGACAGTCTCGTACGCGGTAATAAGTTTTTTTATTAAACCATTCAAAGGCGCCAGGTGTGCAAATATGTGTATTTATCTTTGACTGAGCAATAAATCTTCACAAAAAATTAATCAAAGCAAATGCCTTCGTACACCTCCCACTACACTACACTCTAGCTATAATATAATTGAGAACAATCTGATCAGATTTCAAATATGCAAATTGCCAACCAAAAAGTGTATGTGCATAATTATGACTTTAGTTACGTATTAGAGGTGTATGAAGGCATTTCGTTGATTAGGTTCTGTGAAGATTTATTGATAAATACATATATTTGCACACATTGGGTGATTTAATTTAAAAAAAGCTTACCGCGTACGCCCAGAATGACTATCGGGCGTCTAATATGGTAAAATGTAAATGAAGTAACATGGTAAAGGATGCCGTGTCCTACCGATTTAATAAATATTGCCTCAAGTGATACTTTCTTTACTTAGACAAACGTATCCCAAAAAATTCAAATTTGAATATTATTTGTACAACATTACAGTTCAGCTGTTCAAACTTATTACATATATGATTAATGCACACTTTAGTATTAGGGTTTTTTTTAATACAAAGGGGGAACCACTGTTTTTATCATGTCTGCAGATAAGAAAGAAATTAATCTTCTTCCTTGCTTGCTTACACAATCTGAGAGGGGTATTTAATATGCACAACGCATTTGATATTCACATCTGGATGGTTTTGCATCCTGTAAGAGGAGTTTTAGAAACAGCAATGACCATAAGTCTATCTATCTATCTGTCTGTCTGTCTGTCTGTCTGTATCTGTCTGTCTGTCTGTCTGTCTGTCTGTCTGTCTGTCTGTCTGTCTGTCTATCTATCTATCTATCTATCTATCTATCTATCTAATTATCTAGCTATCTAGCTATCTATCTGTCTGTCTGTCTGTCTGTCTGTCTGCTTGTCCCCCGGCCTGCCTGCCAGTCAGTTTTTTCTTCTGACCTGTGCCATCACTATCTCCAACTCTAGCAGAATTGACCACACTGTACATGTGTATGCATTTACTCATCCATGTCACTCTGCACCACTTGTCTAAAGGGTAAAGTATATATGTAAACCATTTGTGTGAAGGATGAAGGAAGCAGTCCATGCAGATTGTTCAGATAAGGCAACTAAGGGGGTCTGGTAGGCAACAACCATAAAACGTACCTCAGACTTTTACAAAACATGAAAACATTTCTTGACATTATCATTGTCAGGTGACACCGGCGCGTTCTATACAAACCAGGTCATCTTCTACTTCCGTTGTCAAATCATCTGCTTTCCACCGAAAATTCTTGAACGGACCGTTACACAAGGACCTTGCCAATTTGTTTTACTTTTGGTCTTTTAAACCACATAGGAATTCACCTTTTTGTGAAATTTGTAAAAATTTTCCGGTCCGCATAAAGGAAACTATGAGCGAAAAAACCGGGCCGAGATTTCCGGGGATCAAGTATGCTTCATCAAATCACCCTAAAATCAGAAAAGTCACACAAATAATTCATGAATTGATTTTACTCGCACAAAAGAAGAGATGTCAGTTGAGGTTTACGTTTTTACAAAATCTATTAAACGGTGGACTCTAGTGAAAATTACGGCGAGTTGAAAATATGCCAAACTCAACTTTTGCAGAACAGCGGGTGTGTACCAAAGCTACGTTTCATTTATTGTTATTGATGGTAGTAACTATAATTAATGGATATACAGTATCATGTGTGGTAGCACAGAATTTTTCTTTTCGACAAGGCGTGAAAGAACAACAATCTAAAGGTTGGCCCTTACGGAAGGCATTCAGTTTTTTTGTCTTATATATCGTTATGTCACAAGTTTCATCAAGCATCAAACATAATACCAATCAATATAGTCACTTCCATGTATTTCGGTCAAGAAAAGACTTTGAAAGTACCTTTTCAATGCATTCCTTGACCTCCATTACATTCTTGGGCCGTTGGTAATAGCCAATGTATAAACCGTTCAAAGTTTGAACATGCATGATATCGGTAAATACATCGCAATGGAGATATCCTGTTTAGCCATAACATAAACAGTACGGTGAGTAAGTAATGGAACTGCGTATGATTATAGAGTGTCACCCTTAAAATTCCCCTCATATTGACTACATTACGAGCTGCAGTGAAATCCGACTTTATGGACAACAATCAAACACTGTTAACGGAACTTCTAGAGTCTTGATTGTTGTGTAAGAGTTGGATTTTGAAAAGTTGTTTTGTAGGTCCTTCATAGGCTTCCATGAATGAATTTTTGCTTTCGCTCTCAAACAAATAAACCTCGCATACAGTTTGAAATGTAACGAAGCCATTTAAAACGATCAAGCCATCCGTTGTTGAATGATCGATCGTTTCTCGGTATAGTCGGTAACATCTCACTACTATCGGCCGGTGATGCTGTTACGGTACTAGAATCCGGGTCAGATGGTCTGTCGCTGAAGAAACGGCGGAGGTCGGTCTTTCATCTCAGAGCGGTGAATGGTAACAGTTTAATCCAATCAGAAACGAGTTAACAGTTTGTAAAAGTATCTAAACAAAGCGTGTACGCAGTATATATTTTGTTATTGGTGCTATAAACGATGACGTCCTTATTAATAAATACTGAAATTCAGGAGCATTCCATTTCAAATCAGGGGCTTCCATTGTAGTCAGAACCAGATGCGAGCTCGAGCATGTCAAACGGAGGGGGATATTAGCCACGCCGAAATTCCTACGTCCCAGAGGACACAGTTGTGATTTGATTATTATCAGAGTCCCAAGTCCATAATCATTACGCCTAAAAGACGCAATATATTGCGTCATGTAAACCCTGGTCAAAATAAACATGCAAACCTCATATACATACGTGGACACGAGCGCGCAAGTTATTTTATTATCTAAAATTGCATTGTGTTTGCGATTTTGGTATCCCCACATTGCCACAACTTGAACAGCCTTCAGTAATTACAACAAGTCTGAAGAGACCGGGGACTTTGAGAGAGGCAGGTCAGTATCGGAGGCCTAGGGCCATAGTACGAAAAATAAAATCAGTGGATGACCACTATGAGTAATTTTTATTATCTAAATTTGCATTGATTTTTGTGATTTTGGCATCCCAACATTTCCATCACTTCAACACTCCATCACTGCCACATCCCCACGGCGTTATATAATAGCACATTACATGCATGCACATTCGAAATCGCAACCTCGGAGAGGGGGAGAGAGAGAGAGAGAGAGAGAGAGAGAGAGAGAGAGAGAGAGAGAGAGAGAGAGAGAGAGAGAGAGAGAGAGAGAGAGAGAGAGAGAGAGAGAGAGAGAGAGAGAGAGAGAGAGAGAGAGAGAGAGAGAGAGAGAGAGAGAGAGAGAGAGAGAGAGAGCCGTTCTTATTAATATCCATAATCATCGACCTTCGCATAGATGTAATTCAAACAGATAAGCATTGGTTGAGAGGTAATCACTATAATTCGTATTAATACCACTTCACAAAATATGTCTTCAAACCAAGAGACCGTGGCAGACAGACAGACAGAAGAAAAGAAGAAGGCAGAGTCAAAGAGACTGACAGCGAGAAAACAATATAAGTATAACTGACACAGGAGGTGCATGTTATAATTATACTGGATAATATGTGATGTACAGAACGCTATAAGCTAACTTTTGGATCTATTTCCAAAAAGTTACTTTTCCGTTAGAATTATGCCTGGCTGTAAACTCAGACCACTAGTATATAGTCACCATGTTTAACAAAAAACTGCAACTCGCTCAGCATGAAAAGTGTTTGTGAATTACGCAGTTCACTTTGAACTACGGAATATTTTACATCGATAGTCAATAACACCCCTTCCACGATCCTAACTCCCCCCCCCCCCTCCCTCCGTCCAATTTCCAATGAACCCATGTACGAGTGGTAAGTAAAAGCTCCTGCATGCAGATAGTGGAGCGCCCTCAAGTTTCATATTTTAAAATCTATAAATAAATACACTGTACTCAAATACTGCGATGCAATATCCGATTTATTAACTCACTAACAGCAAATGATTCGAATTTCAACAGATACTAATTACTAGATGAGAATTGATAAGGCATGCAATGTTCATGACGATAATGATAGAGATTTGGTTGACGTTGTCCTAATAGCTAGGGGAGCGGCGGCGTAGCCGGGCCGCAGTCAGGCATATCGCTGACATCACAATCGTATGCTTCGTAGTCACAACCGGGAACTGTGAATACAAAATAACGAATTGAAAAGTTCAGTGCTAACTTTAGGGGCGAGATCAATAGTTCAATGTATGATAAAAAAAACTAAATTATTTTACTTTGGGGGTGTGGTGGTGGGTTGAGCCATCTTAGTTCTCATCCTACAAAATCGATTTTACTTTTAATGGATGTTTTGTACCCCTAAATACAAATATTTCTTTGAAAATATGTCAAACTGAGAAATGGAAGAATGTTTGCTTTAGTAAATGCATGGCACTAAAATAAAAGTCAAGTGTCAAAAAAGAACTATTTTTACTCACTACATACTGGTTTTATGTTCATAGCACTACATACTGAATTGAAATTGATTGTGCGGTTTGAAGCAATTTTCAGTTTTGGTCAATTTACCAATAGAAGGGTGGGGGGGGGCTGAGGCCTAAGTATAAGAATTTAGGTTTTTTTATCCTCCATTGAACTATTGATCTCGCCCGTGAATCGATATCACTTCTGAAATGTGATCACAAGATGCCATTAACTATGATTTCTAGTCTAACACCATCAAATGTGAAGGAATACTATGCCAAAGACTGCATCTTTACAACGAAATTCGAACATCATTGCTTTTTTTTTCTTTAGTCCGGTTTCAAGTTTTGCGCACTGGGTGTGTTTCAGTCACTAGAGTCATTCACTATATGGAAACGGCGACACTTCGACTGAGTTGTGGGAACAAAGCCACACACACACACACAGGGGACTATTTATTGAGAGATTGGAGTCAGTAACGTGTAACACCTTCAGTTTTTACCGATGTCAATAACTTGTTAACATTTTAGCATAACTCGACTTTAATTTATTTTCAAACTATTATGGTATTAATTATATTCCTTATCTAGTAACATATCTCAAGAAGTTAGAACAAAAATGATCAAACTGTCGTAGAATATTAAAAAGTAAGCGGTCTATATATTTCACTTGTTCGCGGTCGTTAAGGAGCTAGCTCTATTTTTAACATCACTATTAAAATTCAACTCGATAAAGAGATAGCTTAAAATTGAGTGTTGTAATTGCTCATTGAGTCTGGACTTGAATGCCCCTTTCTCTGTAACCCTTGTCCTCGAGGAACATGCCCCCTACCTATTTCTTCTCGTCTCGATTGACTATGCCCCTCCCTGTTTCCTCTTATCCCTGTGACTATTTCCATCTGTCATTGAGGACCTTCTCCTCCCCATTTCCTCTCGTCTCTGGGAACCTTGCCCCTCCCCTGTTTTGTCTCGTTCTGAAGGTACTTGTGACCCTTCTTCTATATTCCTTGACCCCTAGAGATTTACCCCGAGTATTGACAGGTACTGGCCACCCCCCTTCCCCTCTTTGATATGATATAGCTGATTTTGGCATGGAGGAACGAAATGTACGTACTTCTTTTTTCACAGACAGCGCCCTTTGGTCTAAAATCCTTGTACTCGTCGTCCCATCGCCCGTTGGCACGTCCTTTATACCTGTGTTGGAGGGGAAATAAATCAGAAACTTTCTTTAGCATCTATAATTGCGACATTACTTTCGAGAGTGCGTATCGTTTCTTTAGCGGCAACTTTGAAGACGCCAGAGATCATGTCTATTACATATTTCACAAATGATTTCGTACGAATGCCTGCGAACCAATCGTTTACGTCGTTAGCCTGTCTACTTGTTCATAGTAAACGATGGGCGCGCGCGTGCGTGTGCGTGCGCGTGCGCGTGCGTGTGCGTGTGCGTGTGCGTGTGCGTGTGCGTGTGTAATAGTCAAAGACGCTTAGCAAGTTGACAGGCCAGCACGTCGTTGCACATAGACATAAAGTACAGGCTACATGTGCACACCAGAAAGTACTTTGTGGTAATACACTGGAAGTCATGCTATCGATGTAATGTTAACCAAGATAGACACAAATTGAAACGATTGCAGCTCACAATTACACTCACAGTAGGGTGGGCTCTCTGATCTGACCCACCTGTTTAGTTTTTTTTTTAATCTAACAGAACAATTGTAACAACAATAACACTTCAGTTTATACCCATCTTAGTTCACCGATAGTTTGCTTTCCCTCTCTAAGTAGTGACGTACTGATAGCTGATCGCCATTGTCTCAGAATATATATAATATGGTCTAACATTGGCAACACTATTATTACAAAAAATATAATATTACAAACGATCCACATACATCGAAAGCCAACACAGCCAACTGATTACATTTGAGATTAGCCGAACAATTCGGTACAGATACAGTGAACCTTTGTGATTTGCTCTATTAACGGTCAACCAGAAAGGTTACAGCCGGTGTATTTTTGAAAACACACTGATTTTAAGTCCGTAATAGTAGAATTGAAGCTTGAAAACACACACACGTCTATCAAAAAAAATCATTTTCGTTTGTTCGACATATTTCGACAGAATTAACCAATGTTTATGTTGTACATGAATTTATTATTTTCATAATGATAATTTACCAAAACGAAACTCGAGGGACAATTTCGTCAACACTCGTCTTCCTTTCGTGCACTAGCCTAATTAGAATATCGGACGTTGTTGTTGTTGTTGTTGTTGTTATTGTTGTTGTTGTTGTTGTTGTTGTTGTTGTTGTTGTTGTTGTTGTTGTTGATGTTGATTTTGTATTGCAGACAGTTAAGCGGTTTGAGCAATGTATTGATTGACAAACTGGGAAGAGGGACGGGGGAGTTGATTGCAGCTAATAATATAGTTACTTGATCCCTTACCACAGCTGAACGCAATCCTGTCCTTCTAGATTTTTTTTGGTGTTGTTATTTGGTTCACCAGGTGCCCAGTTGGAGAAATCGGTTGCTACGCATATTGAATTAAGATCACCACCGCATTTTGAACCCCAGACAAATTTGCCTTCGACCACGTGATCCGACAATCCTATCCAGAAGCCATATTTGTTGATGCAGCCACCATCTTTAACGTGCCAGTTTTTACTTTTAATGAATTGGTCAACTGCATTGTGTTTTGTTTGACTGTCCAAAACCGCAAGTCCATCGTATTGGTCAGCGCAGTCTTCACAGGAGTTTTCACAATACGGGTGGTCGCTTTTGGGTTGCTGGCAATGAATGCAGTAAACCCTACAGTCGCAGTCTGACAATTGCAATTTACAGCACGATTGAGCTAATGTACCCCCTAAAAATTATGTAAAAGGTGGAAGATTTGATAGTAGTTATTAAAAGATTTACAAGCAAAATTAGATAAGGACATCATAACTATTTAGTTGCAAGACTTGTAACATCATAGATTATTTTACATGGATATCTATCAACTACCTTGAGAGCGCTTTTTATTTTCGTCCCCATGTAGGATTTTTTTCTTAAAGTACAAGCCTTCATGAATTTCTCATTAAAGGAACATTGTCTTAAACATCACATATTATAGTTGTTTCGGTTAAGCTTAATATTTTCCATTGCATTCAGTGTTCTATACATTATAGCATGTTTATTTCTACAGTAACTTCTGAAACTTGGAACTTCATTACGATATTTCTCTAATTGGATCTATTTAGTTGTGAAATTAGAAAATTATGTGCTCCAATATTGTGTACGTTTCGATAGTATAATGTGATAAAAATATGTGAGTTACGCGTTAGTTAAGAGAATGGTGATACATTGAACTGTTTTCCGCACAAACTTAAAAAAAAACATTGAAAATACTAACCTGCCAAAGGCTGTGGCATAAGAGATTGAGAGGTGTGAGGATATTCAAACAGAGTCGACAGACAGACAGACAGACAGACAGACAGACAGACAGACAGACAGACAGACAGACAGACAGACAGACAGACAGACAAATGACAATTGAACACATTGAATAATTGATTTATAGGGGAAAGGTGCATAAAGGAATAACAATTTGGAGAAAAGGAGTAAGTGATACAGGGTAAACCGTTCAGAAGTGAGAGTTAGAAAGGTAAAGATAAAACGATAAGGAGGCAATGGAACGAACAGATGGAAATGGAAGGGGGTTATACAAAAGAGAACAAGAAAAAAGAGAACAATAGTTAATTTAATACGTGTACCAATATTACATACATACATACACACACACACACACACACACACACACACACACACACACACACCTACCTACCTACCTACCTACCTACCTACCTACCTACCTACCTACCTACATACATACATACATACATACATACATACATACATACATACATACATACATACATACATACATACATACATACATACATACATACATACATACATGTTCGCTATATCAAAACTGTTTGACTAGATTTTTATAATCCGATTTTCAATTATCGATATAGGTAAATCACAATGACTTAGTAATACTTACTCCGAGGGATGAAGCTAGGGGCAAAAAGCACAACAGCAGAGCTAGTCTTAGATCCATATTGCGATTCTGAAATGAAGGAATATGGACTGGATCAGTTGAGTGACACGGAGAGAATGATTTTATACGAGAATTATACAACCCAAGCCAATTTACGTACATTCATGTGTTCGATTATTTTAATCATACCAAAACTTTGCCTCTCCAGAGGGCGCCGTGATCACTGCGTCATAGAACTACGTCCATCACGTGTCTTCGCGGAGAGAGTAGAGGATAGAGGCAGTACGCGCGTTGTCGAGTTTGCAGACATGAGAGTTGCCAGTAACGCATGTGACTGGTAAACAACGCCTGTGTCTGGTTTAATACATATTCGGGTTTACGCCTGCGCATTTTGCACACGTTACAATTTGTTTGTGTATATAGTTATTCACATCATGCACATGTGTCACTTGTACTTCACGTACAGTGCTAGTGCTCCTTCAAGTCACAGAATTGTCTGTGTTCCAGTCTAGATGTATACATCGCGAGAGCGTAGTGCAAGTGCGAACCAGAGGTGCGAACTTTCACGGTAAGTTGACCCCTGTTCTTTCATCGACAAAAATGTACATGTGTCACTATTATTAGAAAAACTATACGTGTGTCTGGATCACAACAACTTGTAATTGTGTGCTAATAAGTATACACTATTCCATGATGGCAATATTCTACTCTATTTCGACCGTAATACAAAACAATCAATATTGGCAGCTAATATTCCGGAGCAATCGCCGGCAACGATAACTTTGAATATTGTATATACCCAAATAACGTCATTATTTTGTATGATCATCATAGATAGCATTCTTGAATAGAATCTTAGCTCACGTCACAAGGGACTGATTCTCCATTGTCAGAAACGTTTCCCGTAATATCAAGCAGGACATGCAGTTTAGAAAGTAGTGTGTTTGTCGCTAGTATAGACCCATCCCTATGCATTGTCTCACTCTGAGTTGTAACACATAAACACAGATAAAGATAAGATAACGAGGTGTAACATTTATTATGCGTACATGATTATGAATGCATCTTTATGCTCAAAATACAATGTACAAAGCAATTGACACAAGTACAATTAACATTCTGTGGGTTTAAAATGGGCCATATAATGAGTTTTGAATAAACACAGCTGTTGGAATGAACGATGTTTTGAAGAGAACCATGCAAGATTGTGTATACACAGACAGTTTTCTGAGCTTTCCTTAGTCTTGCTGCTAGACGTTCGGGCTTTCTTTCGATGCTAAAACTATAAGCGAACGAAGTTCGCAGTGAGGGCGCGAGCCCGAACAGTCTAGCGAATGTCATTTTCAGATCGGACATTCCATTGAGATTACGATAAGCGGTGGGTTGGGCCACATATGCATATATATACTTTAATATATTCAATAACCTATGACCTCTATAAACGTACATACTAATGTGCAATATCACGTGATCATAACAAACTACACATGGTACTACGACACAAGTACTAGCGTTTGCTATTGTGAGTAGTTCGCTACTCGTATTTGAAAAATGCAAAAAACACCGGTGAAAATTTATGGAGAACACATCAAGAGGGGTCATGTTTCACCACTTCGTGCCTATAGTAATCGTCGAAAACCAAAGAGGTTATCTTTCCCAAGAGACAAACTTTCTTATGTACAGCATTTCACTGGATACCCGGCCCAAAATGAACCACTGTTTTCAATGCCTATACCACACGACCGGTCGTACGACCAAATTTTGGTCGTGGATAATAGTAGCATATACTAATACGAGTAATAGGGGCTACAGTAAGAAATACCCGGATGTTCGAATGATCTTGGACATAGGTCGTCTTCTTTACTCATGTTACTTATCAGGAGTTACCATGAGTATGAATCTAAGACCAGACTAAAAATCAGATTCACATTGGAAGAACATATGATTATGAATCAAATCTCCTAATTATGAGGCTGGAATTGGGGCTCAATATATTAGAAGAGTCTGTCTCATAAGTATCTTCAATATGTGAACATGAATCTGAATCCAATGACTTTTCTCCACGACCGGTCGTATGGTCGTGGCAAGTATTTATTTTCCCTGTGTTTTCTCCACGACCGGTCCTATGGTCGTGGCAAGTATTTATTTTCCCTTTGGTTTCCCCACGACCGGTCGTATGGTCGTGGCAAGTATTTTTTTCCAATGACTTTTCTCCACGACCGGTCGTATGGTCGTGGCATGTATTTTTTCACCATCTTTTCTCCACGACCGGTCGTATGGTCGTGGCATGTATTTTTTCACCATCTTTTCTCCACGACCGGTCGTATGGTCGTGGCATGTGTTTTTTCACCATCTTTTCTCCACGACCGGTCGTATGGTCGTGGCATGTATTTTTTCACCATCTTTTCTCCACGACCGGTCGTATGGTCGTGGCATGTATTTTTTCACCATCTTTTCTCCACGACCGGTCGTATGGTCGTGGCATGTGTTTTTTCACCATCTTTTCTCCACGACCGGTCGTATGGTCGTGGCATGTATTTTTTCACCATCTTTTCTCCACGACCGGTCGTATGGTCGTGGCATGTATTTTTTCACCATCTTTTCTCCACGACCGGTCGTATGGTCGTGGCATGCATTTTTTCCAATGAATTTTCTCCACGACCGGTCGTATGGTCGTGGCATGTATTTTTTCACCATCTTTTCTCCACGACCGGTCGTATGGTCGTGGCATGTGTTTTTTCACCATCTTTTCTCCACGACCGGTCGTATGGTCGTGGCATGTATTTTTTCACCATCTTTTCTCCACGACCGGTCGTATGGTCGTGGCATGTATTTTTTCCAATGACTTTTCTCCACGACCGGTCGTATGGTCGTGGCATGTGTTTTTTCACCATCTTTTCTCCACGACCGGTCGTATGGTCGTGGCATGTATTTTTTCACCATCTTTTCTCCACGACCGGTCGTATGGTCGTGGCATGTATTTTTTCCAATGACTTTTCTCCACGACCGGTCGTATGGTCGTGGCATGTGTTTTTTCACCATCTTTTCTCCACGACCGGTCGTATGGTCGTGGCATGTATTATTTCACCGTCTTTTCTCCACGACCGGTCGTATGGTCGTGGCATGTATTTTTTCCAATGACTTTTCTCCACGACCGGTCGTATGGTCGTGGCATCCATTTTGGGCCAATCGACGTAATATTGGCCCTAATTTTACATAAGTCATAAGTATGATTGAAGTTTAGGATGATCGAGAATAGCTGACAAGTGTATACGGACTTTGATCGATACTTGTACACCTTTGCCAACACCTTCGCCACCTCTTACTATAAGAAACGTAATTCATTTGTTTTAGTTCGCAAGAGGAAATGGGAACATGAACGATTTGTCCTATTGCAACGCTTACTATTTCATGCACCATTTACATCGTCATTGGTATGCAAACTAAACTAGCAAAATTCATTCAAAGTTTAAAGCGTTTTATTAACTCTGCAAAACATTCTTTCAACGGGAAATTGTATTTACCAGTCTTCGTGCTTTCTATAGAGTCTTCACGCTGTTTCTGTGGTTTCATTTGCCCGTTTCCGCATATCGACACTCAGTTACTTAAAACAGGCACTGCACAATGACCTTGACTGCTTTCACGTGTTTCAAATATCACGTGAAAAAATGTACAAATCTCTCCAAAAAAACTAAAACCATTGCTGAATAATTAATTTTGACGATCGGTCTTTTCGTTTTCACCTCAATAAATGGACACAGGCTGTCGTCGAGACCTGAGTTGACCTCAAATGCGTGACATCGCACCGGTAATTTCCGGATTGTCGTTCGTGTAAGTTTCACGATATGTCGGGCCCACCCCAACATGACATGCAGCACGGCCTAGCTTTGAACCTTTTTGACAACTCCTTTTCCACATAAATTCTGTTAAAATCAATTAGGGTGACGACCATACAAGAGTCACATGACATGTCGTACACACAGTGTTGTTTATCTCTCTGCTGTTCGATGTGTCCCAAGAGCGAACCCGTGTCGACTTTGGATTCAAAAAAATGTTACGTATAAATCCGAGAAATTTTAGGTACATGTTCATGTAAGTAATTTTAGTAATGTAACAAGTAGAAAGTCCGAGCCCGGGCCGATTCCAGTTCGTCGAATACTACACGATCATTTCTGGTCGTGACAACTACCGCCAAAGGAAGTCTCTATCAATTTGAGAAATTCGGCAAAAAGACTTCTTTTTAGGTGTTGATGAATCCATAATAAAATAAGGTTTTTATAGCAATCACATGGTTGTTTTTGTCACGCATTTATTGCTGAACATTCCATTCAGGCGATGCCATCTTGTGCTGGATAATACTTCACGTACTCCAGTTGTGTTCCAAACCGAAGATGTCGGCCTACAAAGCATGTAACTTGCAAAATTTAACCTGGAGGTCAAGATTCCAGTTCGCAGCTGTGGGTAATGGACATTGAACCGATTCAAGTTCAAGTTCGATTCGGTTTTAAGTCGGTTTTTCCTGTCCTAACTACGACAAGTTAAACCTGTTCCGAACCGATTTACTTTGAACCGAATCGACCCCCCCCCCCCCCCCCAGGTAGTTTCGAACCGATTTAAGGGATTCGATTCGAATCGAAACAGGTTCAGAATTTAGGTCGGGACACAGGGTTACTATCTTGATGCCGAAAGGGGTGTTCTCAATAGGGGGGGGGGGGTTACATGTATTCTGATTAAATCTCATATCAACGAGTTCTGTGTTAAACGTGATGTCGAAAGTTTTTTCCGTCGTTTATGTCTTATCAGGAACACCTTATTTTTAGTTCGTATAAAGGGATCTTACCTGATTTATATATAAACACTTTATTGATGATAATGTTGGTGCAGCTTCACTCAAACTTGCGGAATATGTAACTTCAATCCTGCTATTCAGTATACTTACATGTATGATATTCTGAACTATCAATTTCCTTGTCATCTTTCTTAGGATTGATGGTCATGATATAGCTACATCTGTTAATACTAAACCTACAGATTCACATTTATATTTGCAGTATGGTTCATCACATCCTAATAAATGTAAAGATTTCATTCTCTTTGTCTACGTCGTATAATATTTGTAGTAGTGATTTGGATTTCAGGGATAGCCCTGCTAAATTTTTCCACGTACTTCCACCAACGTGTATCCAGTGTCGGTTACCAATGCGGCTTTAAAGGTGTCTTCTTTGTCTAGGAAGCTTGTATCAAATCACATGATCAGAAGATCAGAAGAGTATTAGGAACATAATAAGGACTTACGTTCTAATAGGATAATTTCCTGACGCACCTTTAACAGCTTGGCGTGGTGATACCAATCTTAGAAATACGGTGGTCCGACACATAACAACATGGATTGGAAGTTAATGCTGGTTCATTTCCATGACATAGTACTCGATGTGGTATATGTCGTTTCATTATTAATACTATAATCGTGCATTTGGCCCTAAGAACAGCGTGGCTGTTACGACAGTAGCTTTACTTGTATTAGTACTACAGACCCTTTTCATCAAATTTCCATCCTATGAATTCATAATTTTTAAAAAAAACCATCCTGATAACATATTTCATTCCATATTTCATATCTAAACTATTTATTCAAGTGCAATGTATGTATGTACTACAAATTTGGGCAAGCGCTGGTATATTTTGTTTGACGATTTAAACCCCTCCCCCCCCCATTCCACATACACGCACATAAAAAGTAAAATAATATGAAATAAAATAAAACGTGAGTTTTCACATAGATTTAATGTATCCAGGTACAACCCTAACAGTTACACGTTCTCTAAGCCATCCTGCAGATCTGTCAATGTGTACTGTGCAAATTAATACACAATGAGCAATATTTTTAGATCGTCTAAATAGTGGATACTAGTACTTTATAAAGTTTAGTATAAAATGTAGAACGATATTTAGATCGTTTAAATAGTGGATAGTTTATCAAGTTCAGATAACGATATTTAGATCGTCTAAATATAAAATGTAGAGCAATATTCAGATCGTATAAATAGTCGATAGTTTATAAAGTTTAGATAACGATATTTAGATCGTCTAATATAAAGTGTAGAGCAATATTCAGATCGTATGAATAGTCGATAGTTTATCAAGTTTAGACGATATTTAGATGGTCTAAATGTAAAATGTAGAGCGATATTCAGATCGTATAAATAGTGGATACTTTATAAAAGTTTAGATAACGATATTTAGATCGTCTAATATAAAATGTAGAGCGATATTTAGATCGTATGAATAGTCGATAGTTTTCAGTATAAAGTTTAGATAACGATATTTAGATCGTCTAAATATAAAATGTACCATACGACCGGTCGTGGAGAAAAGATGGTGAAAAAACACATGCCACGACCATACGACCGGTCGTGGAGAAAAGTCATTGGAAAAAATACATGCCACGACCATACGACCGGTCGTGGAGAAAAGATGGTGAAAAAACACATGCCACGACCATACGACCGGTCGTGGAGAAAAGTCATTGGAAAAAATACATGCCACGACCATACGACCAGTCGTGGAGAAAAGTCATTGGAAAAAATACATGCCACGACCATACGACCGGTCGTGGAGAAAAGATGGTGAAAAAATACATGCCACGACCATACGACCGGTCGTGGAGAAAAGATGGTGAAAAAACACATGCCACGACCATACGACCGGTCGTGGAGAAAAGATGGTGAAAAAATACATGCCACGACCATACGACCGGTCGTGGAGAAAATTCATTGGAAAAAATACATGCCACGACCATACGACCGGTCGTGGAGAAAAGTCATTGGAAAAAATACATGCCACGACCATACGACCAGTCGTGGAGAAAAGACAGTGATAAAATACATATCACGAACAACATAAGCTTACGACCGGTCGTGGAGAAGATAGAATAAATTTATTGTTTATTGTCCGAGGTCAAACGAACATCCGGGTATCTTACTGTAGCCCCTATTACTCGTATTAGTATATGCTACTATTATCCACGACCGAAATTCGGTCGTACGACCGGTCGTGTAGCGTAGGCATTGAAAACAGTGGTTCATTTTGGGCCGCATATGTTTCACTGAGTCCGATGTGGTCGTTCAACTTGATGCGTCACAAGACCGTTCGGTAAGTGTGCCTCTCTAGTTAGTATTATCAATGCTTATATAGTACATGTAATATACCAAATTGCATCTTACTAATTGTATCTGCTGTATGAGTTCATAAGCTACGATTTCACATTTTGGTTTAAACTGTTCGTTTACTGAAACTGTATATTTTTTGCTGCTGTACACAAGTGAGAACATTTTTCAATAACAAAAATAAGAAACAAACAGGCTAAAATCATTTATGTATAAACTGACGATAAAAAACTACCTTGTACGTTTAACATGTTTAATCGTGTATTTCTTTGGTCATATTTCTGTGTCCGACAAAAAAAATGTTTTACGATTTTCTCCAATGTTTGATTTTCCCACGCGACTTTGGATGTTGTAACAGGAAGTTTTGTGAAGCCGACGTTGTGGCGCCGTAATCATGCTAAGCGCATAGACGTTCGGGCTTTCTTATAATAACAACAACAACAACAATAATAATAAAAATACTACATATATAAATCATTCGCAACATACACAGCTAAACATTTGACTGCACGGAGCTCGCCATATCCCCGGGCCATATCATGACTGTCAACATTCTGCGATGACAATTTTTAATGTGGTTATCAAACGTCTTCTCGCGAAATTGTAAGACATTGCTATCACAATATTAGATACATTGTATGTGTATTTCACACAGTGTTCTAGCTGTGCATGTAATTGACTAAGATACCTTTATATCCATTTTAGGTGAAAGGTGATGTTGAACAGATTCTATCTGAACCCGAAATTAATAAATTGCGAAGTGCAATAAATCAACAGACAGTTGCTGTTAATAATCTGGTAGACGTAATTGTTGGTTGTAATCAGCTTTACAACACAATAACAGAAAGAATGGCAAACACTATTGGCATTGAATGTTCAATCCTATGTAAGAATAAACCGAAATCTGTATTTCGAAAAAATGAAAAGGAAGACCTTGAGGAGTTTGACTTCCAGACGGCCTATGGTGAACTGAACGTGAAAGCTCCCACTTTTAGTCAATTCTTAAGAGCAGCTCTGCCAGCAAGGAAAGCTGGCGAGACTGTCACCAGCATTTGTACAGCAGCAGCTATCTTACTGAATGGGAGGAATCAGAAAATGATTGCCTTGCAGACGATAATAGGAACAATCCTTAGGCGTGCACATGCTGGCAGAATGGTAAATATTACTAATTTACGTTTCAGTTTTAAAATAGTATTGTTTTAAATGTTTAAAAGTGTAATTTCATGATATTCTTGTAATATTAATTTCCTATTACTGAAGATATACATTATTTAAAAGAAAGATTGTATTATATACTCACTACAGACAGACACCAGTCATGTCAATTGTGAATGTTTGAGTTGCTACATTCGTCAGGTCAAAGCGAAAGACATTTAAAAGAAAAACCTTTCGATATTTCATTGATTCATTTGGTACAACCTGGTCTTATAACTTTGCCAATGAGCTAATTATGTACTTTATAAATATGCAATTTTAAATCAAAACTCTTGAAGGTATATTGTGTTTACGAATATCGTACTATAAATTCTATAACACGTTCATCATGGCTGCCGCCATGTGTAGTCATGGAGTTGTACATCGTGGTTGTCAGTCCATTTTAATAGTTTCGGTCGAAACATACGCAACATGGTGTACACATTCATTCGACTTTCGTCGGCATTTGTTGACAGTATAAGGGTCAACATTATCAACGCACTGTTAGTTGCCGTACCGTAAGTTTATCGTTTCACATCACATACTTGCAGTCCAGTTGAGCTTGTGGCGAAGCCATTTATCCTACACGCTCGCTCTCCATGAAGACGTGTCTAACATCGTAACTTTTACTAATAATCAAAACTACTAGATTTGCCTCTCATTAACTTTTACCTGACATGAATGAAATACTGTAACCATGAGGTTTCTTGTTGATAATTGTTTATAAAGCAATGTAATTTGTACAATTATCGGTAACGACAATTGATTCCAAAGATCAACGACTGGTGCAAATTTAAAGGTTAAATCGAGACATGTTTCGTTTATATGCTGAAGTTGTATTAATTTGATATTCTGATGATTGCAACAAACTCCAGTACATGTTCTAGCCAAAGTAATTTCAAATGAATTATCAAGTGCATATAGCCTACAAGCTTGTGTTATTTATAATCAAAATGAGGTGTAATGCGATGATTTTATATTGTTGTGTTTTTTAGTTCACCATATGCTGCCAGTGAACCTCAAAGCGTCATATTGAATTAATTGATAATTTTTTTTTTAATTTTTTTTGTCCATACGATTAAATTTCAATTAAAAGCCACCTTATTTGCTAGAAGTTTGGAAGTCCAAACATGGCCATTGGAATATAATAGTGTATCAGAAGTGTGTTGATTATTTGTATGCCAATCTAGATTGTTTTCAACATCATGTGGCCATTTACAAATAATAGGATTGGTTTAGCTATAATTAAAAAAAATCTTTGTAGTAATTTCCTTGTGTGATATCGATTATGTTTAGATTTATTTTGTTATTGTAGGCCTTCAAAAGACTTAACAAACTGCACCTTACTGTATGTGATAAGTCCATTGCTTACAAGCAAGAAGAGCTTGGTGTTGACTTCAATAAAGAAGTGCATGCATGGAAAGGAGCTTTAGTATCTCATGAGAAAGAAAAGAGCAAACTGCAGAGAGAAATCAAGGTGCTCAATGATACTGTTGCAGAGAGTAGCTTTAAAGACAACCAATCATGTACCCGCATACCTGCATCAGATTGTCAAAGTTCAAATTCCAATGTAACCATTAAAGAGAAATGCACTTTCTCAGGTAAATTTGGTAATACACCAGCAAATGTGAACACACTGCAAGCATTACAAATGAAGCTGAGGGCAAAATCTCTCCTACAACAGAGCATCCCAGGCAGTGAGAAGGCAGTCCGTGATGATGTCAGCATCTTGAGACACACCAGTAGCCATACCTCTCATGTTGTTGCTGACCCTATACAACATCTGAGACTACAGAAGCAGTCATCCCATCAGAAGTTGGAAAAGCTCATGAGTACCCCTCCTGCTGGTTTTCAAATTGTCGGTGACAATGTTGACATCAGAGAGAATGTCCGTCACATGACTGTTGACAATCAAAACCGTGACCATCACATGTTTCAGCTCATGGCTGTAAAGAATAGAATAGTGGCAGACATCACAACCGAACAAAGAGAGCAATATCCAGTATCAGAGACCCCGCTATCACAGATTCTCCCAACAGTGCAGGATAATATGTCCTTACGGAATGAATTTGTTATCCTGGTTGGAAGAGTACTTACCAAGAGATTTAGTGCATTTAAAGATATGGTTGATGTCTTCCCAGAACATATACCTCATGCATATGAAAATGAAGCCCAGAAGAAATCTAAATATGTAAGTATTTCGTAAACATGTATACACTGTTATAATAAATCATTGCCCTTTAAAATAGTTCAATATACATACTAAATACATTGTAATGTTTTATTACCTATGAATGGCATAAGTTGATACTTTGCATGCTTCCTAGTCAGTGGTAGCTGAACCCAAGTAAAAAATTGTTGTAAATATTGACCTGGAATTTCTCTTTTCTAGGTGATGTTGGGAGTATTACAGAAAAATGAGCAATATGCCGAAGAAATGATACAGATAGCCAAGTATGCTCACCAATTTGTTCCAGGTAAGTTGGACTTAATTTTTTCATAAAATTTATCAGTAACAATGTGTATATTTTTTGTCTCATAATCTTTCACAGAGTTTGTGTTTTTGATTTCATCGACCCCCCCCCCCTCCCACACACACATATTTAAGGCAATTAAAAATAGATAGAACAGAACAATTTTGTTGTCATATTACACAGATTTATAGGACTGAATTGGACTTGGTCATCAGTTGTCTTTTAATGATGTGTTGTTTTCATTATTACTGATTACAATTAGAAATTATAACATAGATTTATCCTCTCTAATATGACAATGCTGTTGGAATTTTGAAAACATTTCAGAAGGAAATGTGTGCTGTGGACTGGTATTGACATATCAACTCTCACTTTTCTTGATAGGCCATGATGATGAAAAAGAGGAACAAGTTCCACTCTGTAAAATACCATTCACGGGTGACCAGCTAACTGTTGAGCGTCTTCGTGAGGCGCTGGCTTCTGTGTGTGATGGGCGTACTGCTAATCAACGACTGGAAGGCTTGTATCCAAAGTTAGCTGACTGGCATGCCCTTGTGGCATTTTATCAGGTTTGTTATTTCTAATTTGATATCAAATCACCCATCATGATTGTCTTGAAGTGGTCTAATTGTGCACAGATTTTATTAACCTGGCAAAATAAACTGCACATCTTTAACATTTTCTTCTTTTTTAAAAATAACAGGTGTGCTGGCACAGGCTGTATTCTACACAATCAGCAAAGGACATTGGTACAATGCATCAAATACGAAATGCCATAAACAGAAGAAACGTGTCAAAAGATCCTGGTTCTAATGTTAATGCAACAAAAGACTACTTAGATTTATATACAGAGGCGCATATTGTAAGCGCATTATTCCAATTTTTCAGCATTGATTCAGTCGATTCAAAGCCAACATCAAACATCAATTTGGATGATTTGCAAAGTGATGACAGAAAGAGTTGTTTGCTTGAAGTATTAGGTACATTTGTGGATCAGTTTAGTATGGATCAGGTCAGTGTTGTAGATAGTGTAGAAGATACTGATACACCATTATCTTGTCAGTATTGTGGCAAGATATATAAACGGGCAGTATTTTTAGCTAAGCATGAAAAGGAGAAACATGACCATAACTCTGAAGTAAGTGACCAACCCAATTCAGAATCTGATAGTGGTGATAGTCAGGATTACATATACAATTATGCATGTACTAGCTTGAGCATGGGCTTATTAGCTAAGAATTTTCAAGATGCAGTAAAGGAAGGGGATGGAGAGAGGGTTATCAGGCTTTACAAGTTCCTCATGTTACACTATAAGGCTGATGGCAGGCATAAATATGCCTTAGAATCTCTTTACCTTTTAGTGCAAATTGCATCTCTCCTGCCACCAAAGGAGGCCCACCTCCTTAAGTGGGAAAGATTTGTGAATGTCAGAGGGGGGAAAGGTAAAAACATATCGCTTGATTTACATCTGGAACATCAAAATAAATATTTCAAAGAAGATGCTAAGAGCTTCGGTGGCAAACTCTCAGAGCGTGCAGTAAACAGGGCCAGTAGGGCAGTACAATCAACTGAAAAAATTCTACAGAATGTTGATGCACAAACTGGTGTAAAGAGGTCGAGTGGAAAACACATGAGTGCATCGTGTGAGAAAGATTTCAATATTATTGTAGATCATTTACATAACAATGGTCAGGTATTTAAGTTCACCAAAGGTCGTTCCCATTGTGCATTTCCAAAATTCCAGAGAAATCCCTTTAGTGGACAGAGTGTGACAAAAGTTAGAAAGTGGATTTCAAGACACTTGGAGAAATTTGACAAATGAAAAAAAAAAAAAGATTTAAATCAGAATATTGCTATGAGTAATGTATTGGTATGTTTTAAGTATTCATTTCATTGAATATATGAGCTACAGTTTTTTACAAATGTTACGTCTTTGCAAAGTAATTAAATTGTATATATCTTGTATGGGAACCAACTATTTCATTGTGAGCATGTTGTATGATTAATGTGACTGTTTCCACTGTTAAACGTTTGGCATACATGGGGCATACAGACATGCATATCTACATTCACACATACACACACACTCACCCACAAACATACATACATACATACATACATACATACATTTATACATACATACATACATACATACACACACATACATACCATACATACATACATACATACATACATAGTATTAAGATGTGTTGAGATATTAACAATATGTACATTTTATTCAACATTTAATAAATAGTTGGGGTCAGTCATCACTATCAGATGAATTTATATGTAAATGGACCTTCCTCTGTATGTACATTTCACTTTCGCTATCTGAGGTACTGCACGAGTTACAATCACTTAAATCTGAATCAGAACTTTCACAGTCAGTTTCATATAAATCACTATCTATGCTGGGAGTGTTTGTCTCAAGTTGTAATACATTCTGTAAAGTTGACCATATTTCTTCACTATCATGAAAACCAAACTTGTCCTGAAGAGTACACAAACTGTCTATCTGTGTTGCACATGTAACAATAGAATTGATCATTGGAACTGATAGACCACTGCTGAAATCGGGACCACAATATAGCGGACACACATTCCCATCACAGTCCTTTGCATCACTTAGTCTAGTCGTGCGTAACTGAAGAAGCTGTGAACGAAGCTTTGATTTCTGATCAGTTGACAAAGATGCCCCCTTCCCACTACAACTATCTTCCTTTACCCTACTTAACTGGTAAATATCATGTATTTTTTGTTCTGCTACTGAAGTAGTTGAACTATTGCCACATTTGCACTGGTCACATGCACATTTCTTTGCACAAAAATCACAACAGGCATGCAATGTGTTGGTGAAAGGAGGTGATTTCCCTGGAAAGTGTGACAACAGAGTTTCACGCCTACATTTCAATTTTTCACTCCTTGCATATGACTGCATTTCCTTAGTGACTCTTTTTGATAATGAATGCTTATAAACTAAAAGGAGCGCATGACTTTGTTTTCCATCCCTCCCAGTCCTTCCACTTTCTTGAAAATAATCATCTATAGAACTGGACGGTCCATAATGAATGACAGTATATAAACCTTTAACATCTATACCCATGCCAAATGCAATAGTGGCAAACACTACACGAACACATCCATCTGACTTAGTGAACGAGTGCAAAACAGATTCTTTCACTACGTCAGGTGTTTGTGAGTGAAACATGGCAAACATACGATTCCTGTCGTCATTAACAGAATTTCCTCCTGATCTGTCGTATCCGTTCTCACCCAAATGTTTTCTGAAGAAGAGAAACAATTCTCTACAATATTTAATAGACCGACAAAATATCAAAACTCTCTCAGCGTTGACACCATTTACATGCAATTCATTTACAAGCCAAGAGAAGTTTTTCTGAATGTCATTCTCTACTTTAAGAACACTATAGCGGATATTGCTTCTCTCTGGTGATATGACGATCTTGGTACACCCAGTCATGTTAAGTTGTTCAATCACTGTTGACTGCACAGAAGCGGTTGCTGTGGCTGTTAATGCAATAACAGGAACTCCCCTTGGAAGTAGAGACCTCAGCTCTGACAATCTACCAAACCAAACTCGGAAAGCTTTCTCATTCAGTCTGGAGTCATCCAAACCCCTGAAAAAATAAAGAGGGTCGAGAAATAAACGTTAGTATATAATGTGTTTAACCACGGAAGTGGTAAAATTGTGTGTACTAAATTGTTAAGAACAATATAAACTTACAGAGACTGAGAGATGTATACCGGTGAGCCTTTGATCATAGTGAATCGTTGGGGTAAATTATGACGAGTTGTAAATGAACGTTAACTATTGTTTTTCTATAGCCAACACTTGGCCACAGGCACTTGTTTCCCGATATATGTCTCAGAATGTTTCTATCCGATAATATAGACGTGTTTAGCCAACTATATATGAAAGGGGTAAAATTAAACCTGCTTCTGTGATCGCGCAATGGCAAGTTCACACATGATATCGCGAAGTTACTTCGTATAAAAATATTCTGAGACATATATCGAGAAATAAGTACATGTGAACTTGGCGACTCAAGTCAAAATATTTCACTCACAACTCATTCGTTCATTCAAATCTGTGCACGTCAATTCATAGTCTATCAGCTAGCCCTCGGATGTTCGTCCGATAAAATACGACACACAGCCGAACAACGCTATCGAGGATGGAACATGTTCGGGCAAGCCCTCACATGCGAACTTCGTTCGCTTATAGTTATAGCATCGAAAGAAAGCCCGAACGTCTAGCAGCAAGACTAGTCAATTACCCCCCCCCCCTTTCCGGTCTTGTGGGAACATGTATTAGGAAAAATTCAGAGAAAAATTCTGGAAAAAATGTTTCTGTTCCGGGCCTAACAAAAACTCACATCATACATGTACCCGCAAAATGCAAAGATGGCGTGTTAGACATTACATTAGTACCACATATATTACCCAATTATAAGGTCAGTTACCCATTGAATTTCGTGGCTAATAAATAGATTCATAACCATCATTAGCATTTCTAAATCCTATCGTCCCGTCTCTGCTAGTTATTTTATCGATCTACGCATAGACAGTGCAGGGGAAACTGTCTTTGACTTACGAGTCTACGGCAAGTAGTTGACTTCTTTTTCATTTAATACATTTCTTACACGCTAGGATAGGCCGATGTTGCGGTTAGAATAGAATATATTTCGTGCAACTGAACGTAATAAATGTATTTAAATATATTTCATACCACTCGCTGTTTTACTTGACGAACGAAGAGAGACGTCTACGCAACTGACACTAATTGTTTATCTGATTATCACTTGTCACAGCAAAACACCGGATGTCATCCGGCTGCCGAGCGACAAAAACTGTAACTCTTTCGCGCCAAGTTGAAAACCATTCATTATGTCATTTCAAAACACCGTATATTCGGCTGCCGAGCAAGACAATTTTGAAAGCACCGAGCCTAAATCAGTCTAACAGCTTCGTTTCGTCTATATAGCTTGACACAAATTGCGATATGCCGTGAATTAAAACTTAAATATATTTTCCAACATATGCTCGGAAATGAAGATTGACGCGATCAGACCAAAACTAAAAACATGCAACCAAAACGATATTTTTTTTCACAACACTAAAAAACTGAAAAGTTTGTTTTTGCATAAACATAATAAAAGGGATAAAACCGTGACCATTACAAAAGTGACTCTATGTATCAGGTTGTACACAAGTTAAATTGCTCCGACAAAGTGATAGCGAAACTATTTGGTGTGAAAACTTCGTGTGTAAGGAACAAAATTTAAAATTCAATTTGGGAAATACGTACCACTTAGCGATGCAGTGAACTTCATCCACAAATATTCCGCATATCATATCTCGATATGGTGGTGCTTGAATTAGATCTCTCATGTCTGTGTTTTCGAGAAGAGATTCTGGACTTGCAAAGATGATTCGGCATCTTCCTTCCTCTAACTTTTCCTTCAACAAGCTTGCTCCACAGTCTGCCAAATAGACGGCGTCTATGTTACGTCTTTGAAGGGCATGCACTTGGTCCTTCATCAGTGCGACCAAAGGACAAACCACTATAGCCACGGAGTTCGTCTGGTGGTAAGCTCCGTGGCAAAAGGGTGCTATATGGAAAATGACGGACTTTCCGTAGCCAGTTGGCAGATTTACGAAAACATCGTCACCTTGCAAAAAGGCAGCGATGGCTGCAATCTGCTTGTCCTTCAAGACGTCTAGGGAAAGTTTTCTTTTGCCGTGTTCGATTGCTTTCTTCAGTCGTTCAGTCATAGTCAATGCCATGGTAGGTAGTATCGAAAGAAAGTCCGAACGTTTAGCAGCAAGACTAACCTATTGGCGGGGAATCTCTGCATGCAAGTGTTGACAAACACATTTACGTCATTACCATGGCTTATCGGTTTATGGTAATTATGAGTTTGATGAGTGTGTAGACGTTGTCATTCACACAGTTCAGTTAACGCATTGGTGGCTATTTATACAAGCCCCTCCTTAAGATGAATATGCATGAAAATTTAGCTATTGTCCTCTGTTTGTGCTTGTCGCTAATACGGTTCTCTGATTGGCAGTTATTTATATCCTGATGACATTCGCTAGACCTCGGATGTTCCATCCTCGTAGCGTTGTTCGGCTGCGTGTCGTATTTTATCGGAAGAACATCCGAGGGCTAGCTGATAGACTAAGCTTTCCTAGTGACTAGCATGAAGTTTAACAACAGACATTGATACTGGTAGTAGTACTGTATTCTCAGCTGTGTCTACAGTCAGTCAATCTTTACATGCATGGTAAAGCATACAAAAATAACATGCAGAAATAAAATGATTAAAATATATTCTTTTAACCAACTGATGGAGCACTGTTTACATCGACTAGAAAGTTTCCAAGAGGAAGTCTATCATCTGAGGTCAAAATATGCAGAAACTGAATGAAAATTTGAATTATCTAATGAAAAAGAAGAAGAATAAGTGCCTTTCTTTAATTTGTATAATGAGAATAAAGCATGAAATGATGAAATTCATCTTCTACCGCATAATTTGACAAAATTTAAAGATTCTTTCATCATGTACAGGAATCTTAGGAGTACACCATCTCCCCAACTCAATATAAATATTATAATCCAAAATTCTAAATTTAGTCACTAGTCTTCTACCAACTGGATTTTTAATTTGCAGAAGATGTTTCTCAAAACCAAAAGCTGTTTTAAATAATCTAAATGTTCTCATTTTGTTTTTATTAGTACTTTTTTCTTCTAATGTCATTATGTAATTCCCTGTACCATGATTACAAAATTCTAGACATAAGTCATAAAATTATGATGAACCTTCCTAGTATAATTAAACCTGCAAAGATTTGACCACACACTGTTCTCATTATATTTAACAAGTAAGTTTCTAATAATAAAATATAAATACCCCATGTTGAATAACACATAGAACAAATGTAGGCTGCTCACAATAAATTGTCCATCGACAATTAATCTATACCAATACTTTAACAGAAGTTTAATTACAGTGAAATTAGTGAGGAAATGACCTAATTCTCCAACAATACCACATCTTGATATCTTATAAGAAACCCAAAGTAGAAATCTATAAAAAGAAAAAAAAAACATCAACAAGAATCTGAAAATTTCTCAATTTCATAACCCCAAACTTCACATCTGTAAGTCACAATAGCAACAATTAAACAATCAAAGAGATCTAAAGCCACATCAATAGAAATACTCTAGTTAGAAGAAATAGTTATACATGAACTTAAGAGAGCTCTCGTGGATTTAAACTTCAAGTTATTGAGGTTTTGTTTAAATTTACTGTTAGAAGAAATAATGATACCAAGAAAACAGTATTCTCTTAGGCTTACATTGTCGAGAGTAAAATTATAAAAAATAAAATTTGGATTTCCTGTATTTACATATGACCTTGATTTCTTAATGTTGATTATTATTTTCTACTTTGTACAAAATAATGTAATTTAAATAAACAACTTTGCAACTCAACTTTAATTTCTAGTGGTAGAGACTCATCAGGATATAAAAGACAATTCAGAGACACACTTGTAAGTTTCACAGGGCTATCATTCTTGACAAAACAAGCTCTTTCCAAACTGGTGGATTCTAAATCAACTCTTTCCTTGTTTTTGACCTTCCTTTACCAATCTTAGACTAAAGTACTAAAATTTATTACAAAAATGTTAGCAATTTTCGTTTTAAACATGTACAAATGTAACTACATTTTTGTATGAGGCCAGACACCAGAGTTATACCTAGCCTTACAAACTATGCTCTATTCCAAATTCATTCATGCTACAACAACACTGTCACTGTTTCTCACCTACTTTTATCCATCTTAGTCTAAACTATTAAAATTTATTAGAAAAATGTCAGCCATTTTGATTTTTAGCATGTAACTAGGAGACCAGACACCAGAGTTACCTAGCCTTACAAACTATACTCTTTTCCAAATTGATTCATGCTACAATAACACTGTCACTGTTTTTCACCTATTTCTATCCATCTTAGACTAAACTACTAAAATTTATTAGAAAAATGTCAGCCATTTTGATTTTTAGCATGTAACTAGGAGACCAGACACCAGAGTTACCTAACCTTACAAACTATACTCCTTTCCAAATTGAATCATGCTACAATAACACTGTCACTGTTTTTCAACTATTTCTATCCATCTTAGACTAAACTACTAAAATTTATTAGAAAAATGTCAGCCATTTTGATTTTTAGCATGTAACTAGGAGACCAGACACCAGAGTTACCTAACCTTACAAACTATACTCCTTTCCAAATTCATTCATGCTACAATAACACTGTCACTGTTTTTCACGTATTTCTACCCATCTTAGACTAAACTACTAAAATTTATTAGAAAAATGTCAGCCATTTTGATTTTTAGCATGTAACTAGGAGACCAGACACCAGAGTTACCTAACCTTACAAACTATACTCCTTTCCAAATTGAATCATGCTACAATAACACTGTCACTGTTTTTCAACTATTTCTATCCATCTTAGACTAAACTACTAAAATTTATTAGAAAAATGTCAGCCATTTTGATTTTTAGCATGTAACTAGGAGACCAGACACCAGAGTTACCTAGCCTTACAAACTATACTCTTTTCCAAATTCATTCATGCTACAATAACACTGTCACTGTTTTTTACCTATTTCTATCCATCTTAGACTAAACTACTAAAATTTGTTAGAAAAATGTCAGTCATTTTGATTTTTAGCATGTAACTAGGAGACCAGACACCAGAGTTACCTAGCCTTACAAACTATACTCCTTTCCAAATTGAATCATGCTACAATAACACTGTCACTGTTTTTCACCTATTTCTATCCATCTTAGACTAAACTACTAAAATTTATTAGAAAAATGTCAGCCATTTTGATTTTTAGCATGTAACTAGGAGACCAGACACCAGAGTTACCTAACCTTACAAACTATACTCCTTTCCAAATTGAATCATGCTACAATAACACTGTCACTGTTTTTCACCTATTTCTATCCATCTTAGACTAAACTACTAAAATTTATTAGAAAAATGTCAGCCATTTTGATTTTTAGCATGTAACTAGGAGACCAGACACCAGAGTTACCTAACCTTACAAACTATACTCCTTTCCAAATTGAATCATGCTACAATAACACTGTCACTGTTTTTCAACTATTTCTATCCATCTTAGACTAAACTACTAAAATATATTAGAAAAATGTCCGCCATTTTGATTTTTAGCATGTAACTAGGAGACCAGACACCAGAGTTACCTAACCTTACAAACTATACTCCTTTCCAAATTGAATCATGCTACAATAACACTGTCACTGTTTTTCACCTATTTCTATCCATCTTAGACTAAACTACTAAAATTTGTTAGAAAAATGTCCGCCATTTTGATTTTTAGCATGTAACTAGGAGACCAGACACCAGAGTTACCTAGCCTTACAAACTATACTCTTTTCCAAATTGAATCATGCTACAATAACACTGTCACTGTTTTTCACGTATTTCTATCCATCTTAGACTAAACTACTAAAATTTATTAGAAAAATGTCCGCCATTTTGATTTTTAGCATGTAACTAGGAGACCAGACACCAGAGTTACCTAACCTTACAAACTATACTCCTTTCCAAATTGAATCATGCTACAATAACACTGTCACTGTTTTTTACCTATTTCTATCCATCTTAGACTAAACTACTAAAATTTATTAGAAAAATGTCCGCCATTTTGATTTTTAGCATGTAACTAGGAGACCAGACACCAGAGTTACCTAACCTTACAAACTATACTCCTTTCCAAATTGAATCATGCTACAATAACACTGTCACTGTTTTTTACCTATTTCTATCCATCTTAGACTAAACTACTAAAATTTGATAGAAAAATGTCCGCCATTTTGATTTTTAGCATGTAACTAGGAGACCAGACACCAGAGTGACCTAGCCTTACAAACTATACTCCTTTCCAAATTGAATCATGCTACAATAACACTGTCACTGTTTTTCACCTATTTCTATCCATCTTAGACTAAACTACTAAAATTTATTAGAAAAATGTCAGCCATTTTGATTTTTAGCATGTAACTAGGAGACCAGACACCAGAGTTACCTAGCCTTACAAACTATACTCTTTTCCAAATTCATTCATGCTACAATAACACTGTCACTGATTTTCACGTATTTCTATCCATCTTAGACTAAACTACTAAAATTTATTAGAAAAATGTCCGCCATTTTGATTTTTAGCATGTAACTAGGAGACCAGACACCAGAGTTACCTAACCTTACAAACTATACTCCTTTCCAAATTGAATCATGCTACAATAACACTGTCACTGTTTTTCAACTATTTCTATCCATCTTAGACTAAACTACTAAAATTTGACAGAAAAATGTCAGCCATTTTGATTTTTAGCATGTAACTAGGAGACCAGACACCAGAGTTACCTAGCCTTACAAACTATACTCTTTTCCAAATTCATTCATGCTACAATAACACTGTCACTGATTTTCACGTATTTCTATCCATCTTAGACTAAACTACTAAAATTTATTAGAAAAATGTCCGCCATTTTGATTTTTAGCATGTAACTAGGAGACCAGACACCAGAGTTACCTAACCTTACAAACTATACTCCTTTCCAAATTGAATCATGCTACAATAACACTGTCACTGTTTTTTACCTATTTCTATCCATCTTAGACTAAACTACTAAAATTTGATAGAAAAATGTCCGCCATTTTGATTTTTAGCATGTAACTAGGAGACCAGACACCAGAGTGACCTAGCCTTACAAACTATACTCCTTTCCAAATTGAATCATGCTACAATAACACTGTCACTGTTTTTCACCTATTTCTATCCATCTTAGACTAAACTACTAAAATTTATTAGAAAAATGTCAGCCATTTTGATTTTTAGCATGTAACTAGGAGACCAGACACCAGAGTTACCTAGCCTTACAAACTATACTCTTTTCCAAATTCATTCATGCTACAATAACACTGTCACTGATTTTCACGTATTTCTATCCATCTTAGACTAAACTACTAAAATTTATTAGAAAAATGTCCGCCATTTTGATTTTTAGCATGTAACTAGGAGACCAGACACCAGAGTTACCTAACCTTACAAACTATACTCCTTTCCAAATTGAATCATGCTACAATAACACTGTCACTGTTTTTCACGTATTTCTATCCATCTTAGACTAAACTACTAAAATTTATTAGAAAAATGTCCGCCATTTTGATTTTTAGCATGTAACTAGGAGACCAGACACCAGAGTTACCTAACCTTACAAACTATACTCCTTTCCAAATTGAATCATGCTACAATAACACTGTCACTGTTTTTCAACTATTTCTATCCATCTTAGACTAAACTACTAAAATTTGACAGAAAAATGTCAGCCATTTTGATTTTTAGCATGTAACTAGGAGACCAGACACCAGAGTTACCTAGCCTTACAAACTATACTCTTTTCCAAATTCATTCATGCTACAATAACACTGTCACTGATTTTCACGTATTTCTATCCATCTTAGACTAAACTACTAAAATTTATTAGAAAAATGTCCGCCATTTTGATTTTTAGCATGTAACTAGGAGACCAGACACCAGAGTTACCTAACCTTACAAACTATACTCCTTTCCAAATTGAATCATGCTACAATAACACTGTCACTGTTTTTTACCTATTTCTATCCATCTTAGACTAAACTACTAAAATTTGATAGAAAAATGTCCGCCATTTTGATTTTTAGCATGTAACTAGGAGACCAGACACCAGAGTGACCTAGCCTTACAAACTATACTCCTTTCCAAATTGAATCATGCTACAATAACACTGTCACTGTTTTTCACCTATTTCTATCCATCTTAGACTAAACTACTAAAATTTATTAGAAAAATGTCAGCCATTTTGATTTTTAGCATGTAACTAGGAGACCAGACACCAGAGTTACCTAGCCTTACAAACTATACTCTTTTCCAAATTCATTCATGCTACAATAACACTGTCACTGATTTTCACGTATTTCTATCCATCTTAGACTAAACTACTAAAATTTATTAGAAAAATGTCCGCCATTTTGATTTTTAGCATGTAACTAGGAGACCAGACACCAGAGTTACCTAACCTTACAAACTATACTCCTTTCCAAATTGAATCATGCTACAATAACACTGTCACTGTTTTTCAACTATTTCTATCCATCTTAGACTAAACTACTAAAATTTGACAGAAAAATGTCAGCCATTTTGATTTTTAGCATGTAACTAGGAGACCAGACACCAGAGTTACCTAGCCTTACAAACTATACTCTTTTCCAAATTCATTCATGCTACAATAACACTGTCACTGATTTTCACGTATTTCTATCCATCTTAGACTAAACTACTAAAATTTATTAGAAAAATGTCCGCCATTTTGATTTTTAGCATGTAACTAGGAGACCAGACACCAGAGTTACCTAACCTTACAAACTATACTCCTTTCCAAATTGAATCATGCTACAATAACACTGTCACTGTTTTTTACCTATTTCTATCCATCTTAGACTAAACTACTAAAATTTGATAGAAAAATGTCCGCCATTTTGATTTTTAGCATGTAACTAGGAGACCAGACACCAGAGTGACCTAGCCTTACAAACTATACTCCTTTCCAAATTGAATCATGCTACAATAACACTGTCACTGTTTTTCACCTATTTCTATCCATCTTAGACTAAACTACTAAAATTTATTAGAAAAATGTCAGCCATTTTGATTTTTAGCATGTAACTAGGAGACCAGACACCAGAGTTACCTAGCCTTACAAACTATACTCTTTTCCAAATTCATTCATGCTACAATAACACTGTCACTGATTTTCACGTATTTCTATCCATCTTAGACTAAACTACTAAAATTTATTAGAAAAATGTCCGCCATTTTGATTTTTAGCATGTAACTAGGAGACCAGACACCAGAGTTACCTAACCTTACAAACTATACTCCTTTCCAAATTGAATCATGCTACAATAACACTGTCACTGTTTTTTACCTATTTCTATCCATCTTAGACTAAACTACTAAAATTTGATAGAAAAATGTCCGCCATTTTGATTTTTAGCATGTAACTAGGAGACCAGACACCAGAGTGACCTAGCCTTACAAACTATACTCCTTTCCAAATTGAATCATGCTACAATAACACTGTCACTGTTTTTCACCTATTTCTATCCATCTTAGACTAAACTACTAAAATTTATTAGAAAAATGTCAGCCATTTTGATTTTTAGCATGTAACTAGGAGACCAGACACCAGAGTTACCTAGCCTTACAAACTATACTCTTTTCCAAATTCATTCATGCTACAATAACACTGTCACTGATTTTCACGTATTTCTATCCATCTTAGACTAAACTACTAAAATTTATTAGAAAAATGTCCGCCATTTTGATTTTTAGCATGTAACTAGGAGACCAGACACCAGAGTTACCTAACCTTACAAACTATACTCCTTTCCAAATTGAATCATGCTACAATAACACTGTCACTGTTTTTCAACTATTTCTATCCATCTTAGACTAAACTACTAAAATTTGACAGAAAAATGTCAGCCATTTTGATTTTTAGCATGTAACTAGGAGACCAGACACCAGAGTTACCTAGCCTTACAAACTATACTCTTTTCCAAATTCATTCATGCTACAATAACACTGTCACTGATTTTCACGTATTTCTATCCATCTTAGACTAAACTACTAAAATTTATTAGAAAAATGTCCGCCATTTTGATTTTTAGCATGTAACTAGGAGACCAGACACCAGAGTTACCTAACCTTACAAACTATACTCCTTTCCAAATTGAATCATGCTACAATAACACTGTCACTGTTTTTTACCTATTTCTATCCATCTTAGACTAAACTACTAAAATTTGATAGAAAAATGTCCGCCATTTTGATTTTTAGCATGTAACTAGGAGACCAGACACCAGAGTGACCTAGCCTTACAAACTATACTCCTTTCCAAATTGAATCATGCTACAATAACACTGTCACTGTTTTTCACCTATTTCTATCCATCTTAGACTAAACTACTAAAATTTATTAGAAAAATGTCAGCCATTTTGATTTTTAGCATGTAACTAGGAGACCAGACACCAGAGTTACCTAGCCTTACAAACTATACTCTTTTCCAAATTCATTCATGCTACAATAACACTGTCACTGATTTTCACGTATTTCTATCCATCTTAGACTAAACTACTAAAATTTATTAGAAAAATGTCCGCCATTTTGATTTTTAGCATGTAACTAGGAGACCAGACACCAGAGTTACCTAACCTTACAAACTATACTCCTTTCCAAATTGAATCATGCTACAATAACACTGTCACTGTTTTTCACGTATTTCTATCCATCTTAGACTAAACTACTAAAATTTATTAGAAAAATGTCCGCCATTTTGATTTTTAGCATGTAACTAGGAGACCAGACACCAGAGTTACCTAACCTTACAAACTATACTCCTTTCCAAATTGAATCATGCTACAATAACACTGTCACTGTTTTTCAACTATTTCTATCCATCTTAGACTAAACTACTAAAATTTGACAGAAAAATGTCAGCCATTTTGATTTTTAGCATGTAACTAGGAGACCAGACACCAGAGTTACCTAGCCTTACAAACTATACTCTTTTCCAAATTCATTCATGCTACAATAACACTGTCACTGATTTTCACGTATTTCTATCCATCTTAGACTAAACTACTAAAATTTATTAGAAAAATGTCCGCCATTTTGATTTTTAGCATGTAACTAGGAGACCAGACACCAGAGTTACCTAACCTTACAAACTATACTCCTTTCCAAATTGAATCATGCTACAATAACACTGTCACTGTTTTTCAACTATTTCTATCCATCTTAGACTAAACTACTAAAATTTGACAGAAAAATGTCAGCCATTTTGATTTTTAGCATGTAACTAGGAGACCAGACACCAGAGTTACCTAGCCTTACAAACTATACTCTTTTCCAAATTCATTCATGCTACAATAACACTGTCACTGATTTTCACGTATTTCTATCCATCTTAGACTAAACTACTAAAATTTATTAGAAAAATGTCCGCCATTTTGATTTTTAGCATGTAACTAGGAGACCAGACACCAGAGTTACCTAACCTTACAAACTATACTCCTTTCCAAATTGAATCATGCTACAATAACACTGTCACTGTTTTTCACCTATTTCTATCCATCTTAGACTAAACTACTAAAATTTATTAGAAAAATGTCAGCCATTTTGATTTTTAGCATGTAACTAGGAGACCAGACACCAGAGTTACCTAACCTTACAAACTATACTCCTTTCCAAATTGAATCATGCTACAATAACACTGTCACTGTTTTTCAACTATTTCTATCCATCTTAGACTAAACTACTAAAATTTGACAGAAAAATGTCAGCCATTTTGATTTTTAGCATGTAACTAGGAGACCAGACACCAGAGTTACCTAACCTTACAAACTATACTCCTTTCCAAATTCATTCATGCTACAATAACACTGTCACTGTTTTTCACCTATTTCTATCCATCTTAGACTAAACTACTAAAATTTATTAGAAAAATGTCAGCCATTTTGATTTTTAGCATGTAACTAGGAGACCAGACACCAGAGTTACCTAACCTTACAAACTATACTCCTTTCCAAATTGAATCATGCTACAATAACACTGTCACTGTTTTTCAACTATTTCTATCCATCTTAGACTAAACTACTAAAATATATTAGAAAAATGTCCGCCATTTTGATTTTTAGCATGTAACTAGGAGACCAGACACCAGAGTTACCTAACCTTACAAACTATACTCCTTTCCAAATTCATTCATGCTACAATAACACTGTCACTGTTTTTCACCTATTTCTATCCATCTTAGACTAAACTACTAAAATTTATTAGAAAAATGTCAGCCATTTTGATTTTTAGCATGTAACTAGGAGACCAGACACCAGAGTGACCTAGCCTTACAAACTATACTCTTTTCCAAATTCATTCATGCTACAATAACACTGTCACTGTTTTTCACCTATTTCTATCCATCTTAGACTAAACTACTAAAATTTATTAGAAAAATGTCAGCCATTTTGATTTTTAGCATGTAACTAGGAGACCAGACACCAGAGTTACCTAACCTTACAAACTATACTCCTTTCCAAATTGAATCATGCTACAATAACACTGTCACTGTTTTTTACCTATTTCTATCCATCTTAGACTAAACTACTAAAATTTGATAGAAAAATGTCCGCCATTTTGATTTTTAGCATGTAACTAGGAGACCAGACACCAGAGTGACCTAGCCTTACAAACTATACTCCTTTCCAAATTGAATCATGCTACAATAACACTGTCACTGTTTTTCACCTATTTCTATCCATCTTAGACTAAACTACTAAAATTTATTAGAAAAATGTCCGCCATTTTGATTTTTAGCATGTAACTAGGAGACCAGACACCAGAGTTACCTAACCTTACAAACTATACTCCTTTCCAAATTCATTCATGCTACAATAACACTGTCACTGTTTTTCACCTATTTCTATCCATCTTAGACTAAACTACTAAAATTTATTAGAAAAATGTCAGCCATTTTGATTTTTAGCATGTAACTAGGAGACCAGACACCAGAGTTACCTAACCTTACAAACTATACTCCTTTCCAAATTGAATCATGCTACAATAACACTGTCACTGTTTTTCAACTATTTCTATCCATCTTAGACTAAACTACTAAAATATATTAGAAAAATGTCCGCCATTTTGATTTTTAGCATGTAACTAGGAGACCAGACACCAGAGTTACCTAACCTTACAAACTATACTCCTTTCCAAATTGAATCATGCTACAATAACACTGTCACTGTTTTTCACCTATTTCTATCCATCTTAGACTAAACTGCTAAAATTTATTAGAAAAATGTCAGCCATTTTGATTTTTAGCATGTAACTAGGAGACCAGACACCAGAGTTACCTAACCTTACAAACTATACTCCTTTCCAAATTCATTCATGCTACAATAACACTGTCACTGTTTTTCACCTATTTCTATCCATCTTAGACTAAACTACTAAATTTTGTTAGAAAAATGTCAGCCATTTTGATATTTAACATGTAACTAGGAGACCAGACACCAGAGTTACCTAGCCTTACAAACTATACTCTTTTCCAAATTGATTCATGCTACAACAACACTGTCACTGTTTTTCACCTACTTCTACCCATCTTAGATTAAACTACTAAAATTAATAAGAAAAATGTCAGCCATTTTGATTTTTAGCATGTACATGTAACTGAGACCGGACACCAGAGTTACATGTACCTAGCCTTGCAAACTTTGCTCTTTTCCAAATCTCATTTAACAGAAACATAACTAGCAAAAGAAATCATGATCAAATACTACACCAATACTTTGACCATAAATATTTGCAAGTTTTAGAGTTGAACAATAAATGTATTAATCCTTTGTTAACTTTCTTATCTCTTACAGGTTTGTTACACAGTACATAACAGATGTCCTATTCAAAGAAGCTGTTGTTTTGCTCGTCTCTAAGAGAAAAAAAATAACTTCAGACTCTATGTGTAGTAAAACAGAAATTTAGATCTTAAATCAATTAGTTGTGCACAAGGACATGAGCTCTATTTTGAACATTTTTAATACAATTGAAATGAAGAGTGTGTGTGTGTGTGTGTGTGTGTGTGTGTGTGTGTGTGTGTGTGTGTGTGTGTGTGTGTGTGTGTAAACAACTTAGTCGAAAACTGCAGTCCGATTTCTTTGATACTTGGTGGTCATGTTATATTGGATGTCTAGTAGTGAAATTGTTCAAATGAAAATGATCACATCAGATATATGGGTTTTGGGTCAAAAATGTGATTTTTGTCAAAGAATTTAAACTACAAAACTACTGGGCAGATTGGCCTGAAATTTGGTGGGAAGATTCTCAGGGGTGTGTAAATTAAGATTTGTTCATGACATGATGTTTCCATGTGTAATATGCAAAGTAGGGCTTTTTGGTTAAAAACCTACAATTCCAAAACTACTCAGTAGATTGGGCTGAACTTTTAACAGGGATGTATCTGCCGGTGTATAGATGAAGAAATATTAAGCATATAATGATCTCATCAGTAACATCCAAATTAGGTGTAAACATGTAAATTGGTCAAAAATTTATATCTCAAAAAGTACTTGGTCAGGGAAACTGAAATTTGGTGAGCTGGTTCTAGAAGTGTTGTTCTGCAGATTTCGTTTAGAATAGTTTGATACAATTGGCCCTAGCAACCATGACCATGGCCTTAGCAACAACCAAATGGCAGTATATTTTGGTTAAATAAGAACACCATCTCTTAGGCAGTTAGTAAACATTCAAAAAATGTATGCAAATATCCCTAGCAATAGTGGCCCCGCCCATGGCAACAGCCCAATAATCACATATGTGACAAACATAACATGGTTGGATAGGCAACTGGATAGTCATTCAACAAATGAACACCTATTTTTAGAATGGACTAGCATATGGATAAATATTTTAAAAAACTACAGTTGTGCTACATCGCCATTGGCAGTATTTTGGAAAACAATAGTTGTGCTACAATGCCATTTTATATTTCTTTTTTTCTAAATATTTTTTTTCATATCTGAGGTAGTTATGTTTTTCATTGTTCTCCATATGCTCTCTGTTTTTGGTTTCTTCTCATCAGATGTACAGTCATTACATTTTGGAAGAAAAGTTTTATATTGTCTTATTAAATTGATGTCAGTTTGTGCATCCACCAATTCTTGCGAGACTTCATAATTTTTGTGATGTTACAATTTTTTTCTTGAACTTGTTAATAAAAAGGTTAGGGTCGGCAGTGAAAAACTAGGCAGGGTCAGATAACCGGAATCAAACAATTATTTTTTTTATTGCTTTAAGAATTATTCAGAACATGATGATTCCATTATTGATATGCAAATTATGGCTAAAATGTGTCTTTTTGGTAAAATAATCTTTAATTCCAAAAGTAATGAGCTGGAAATTAATTTGAATGGCTCTTGGGGTATATAGATGAAGAAGTGTTAAGCATATGATGATCTCATCAGTGACATGAAAATTAGGTATAAAAATGTGAATTTTGTTTAATCTTGTCTCTTGGCTCTCTTCGTTGGTGTAAACACACATGTGTTTTTGTAATTTGTACTTCAAGCACTTGTTAAATGAGAATGTTAAAAGACACAATCTTTTGTCATTAGAAAAATTTTGGATATTGCAAAGAGATATAGTCATATAACTTAAATCACGGATAATATTAATAAGTAATAAAATGTAAAATGAACAGAAAACCAGTGTGGACTTCTATATATCTGACAATTTTACATGTTATACACAGAGTGAAGCTAGCATGTAAGTGGTGAATGATTTCATTTTATTTGATTCAGTTTTATTTTTTGTTGTTGAATGAGACTGATTTTAGGGAGCGATCAGATTTTACGCTGACTGTTTGTTCACCCCACCCCTGCTGACAAATAAAAAAACACTGCCCCCCCCCCCCCACATCTGTTGACAAGAAATATTCTTGTTCTTTCTTGCAATATATAAAGCTCTTTAGGCAGGAACCCTATGAGAAGTATGATTGTCTGTTCATAGCTGTGCAAAATATTCATGGTTTTAGTAACCAAAAGTTCTAGGATATCTCTTACATTGAGTGAACTATTATCATTATAGATTAATTCAGCTAATTATAAAGTACATTATTAGAAATGAAATTAACATAATTGTAAACCTAGGGGTTTCAGTAAGTTTCAAAGTAGGGAGAGAACTTGAAAAAGTGTCGGGAGAAGTGCATGCTATGCCCATGCGTGCATGCTATACAAGTGGGAGGGGGTGTCCCCCTCCCATGGTAAGATCTTTTGAAAAATGAACACCTTTTGGAGGCCATTTAGAGCACCATTCATAAGTAAAACACAACTTAGTTATATCATAAAAGTATCACTAATTTTAGGGTTTCAAAAGTTTAAATCATTTCAAGTCATATTGACACAAATGATAATGAAAAAAAGATCAAGTACAAAGTATAGTATAGTTTGTTTTATTTATTTACTTGCCCTATGTGGGCTTACCAAGTGAACATTTTGTTCAATACAAATACATCCACTGGGCTTATAATAGTGTATGGTACTATACTATAAACTATACAAGTCTATATACTATGCTATGCTATATACTATATACTATATTATACTATACTATATACTGTACTATAAAATATACTGTACAATACTATACTATAATATTCTATACCTATACTATATTATATAGTATATAGTCTAGAATGGTAGTCTAGTATAGTATAGTATAGTAGAGTATAGTAATGTATACTATATGGTATATAGTCGTGTAGTATAGTAGAGTATAGTATATGGTGTATAGTAGAGTATAGTATAGTATATGGTATATAGCATAGTATAGTATAGTATCGTATATAGTCAAGTATAGTATATAGTATAATATAGTATATTATATAATATAGTATAGTATATGGTGTATAGCATGATAGCATAGTATAATATAATATAGTATAGTGTGGTATAATATAGTAGAGTAGAGTATATGGAATATAGTATAGTGTAGTGTAGTGTAGTATAGTATAGTATTAAATCAAGTATAGTATAGTATATCATATAGTATGGTATATAGTAAATTATAGTGTATAGTATAGTATAGTATATGGTATATAGTATAGTATACTCTACTATATAGTATAGTATACTATATACCAGACTATACTATATACTGTACTATATAGTATACTATACTATATTATACTATACTATATAGTATACTATACTATACTGCATGTATATACTAAACTATACTATACTTAACTATACTATACTATACTGTACTATATACCAGACTATAATGCTATATTGCTATAATGCTATGTACTGTACTATATATTAAACTATACTATATACTATGTATTTTATTATGCTATATACTATATACTATACTTTACTATTCTGCACTATACTATACTGTACTATACTACACTATACTATACTATAATATACTACACTGTACTGTACAATGTACTATACTATATTATACTATACTATGCTATGCTATATACCATAAACTATACTATTTTATACTATACTATATACTAGACTATGCTATATACTGTACTATATACTATACTATATTATACTGTATACTATACTATACCATACTATACTATACTATACTATACTATACTATACTATTCTATACTACTAGTATACTATATACTATACTATATACCATACTACATAGTATAGTATACTATATACTGTACAATACTATACTATATTATTTGATACCTATACTATAATATATAGTACATATTATATATAGTCTAGTATAGTACATTATATAGTATAATATATAGTATAGTATACTGGTAGTATAGTATAGTACATAGTATAGTATAGTAGAGTATATGTTATTTTGTGTAGTATAGTATAGTACATAGTATAGTGTAGTATATATTATAATATAGTATATTATATAGTATAGAATAGTATAGTATAGTATAATATAGTAGAGTATATAGTATAGTGTAGTGTAGTGTAGTATAGCATAGTATATCATATAGTATGGTATATAGTAAAGTATAGTATATGGTATATAGTATAGCATATCATAGTATAGTATTGTATATTATAGTATATAATAGTATAGTATATTATGGTATAATATACTAGAGTATAGTAGAGTATGTGGAATATAGTATAGTTTAGTGTATAGTATAGCATACTATACCATACCGTACTATACTATATACTGTACAATACAATACTATAATATTATTCTATACCTATACTATCATATATAGTCTAGCATAGTATAGTATAGTAGAGTATAGTAGAGCATATGGTATATAGTATAGCATAGCAAAGTATAGTATAGTCTAGTATAGTATAGTATAATATACTAGAGTATAGTAGAGTATACGGAATATAGTGTATAGTGTATATTATAGTGTAGTGTATAGTATAGCATACTATACCATACAGTACTATATAATATACTCTACTATATACAGTACAATAATATACTATAATATTATTCTATACCTACACTATTGTATACAGTATAGAGTCTAGTATAGCATAGTATAGTATAGTATAGTATAGTGTAGTAGATTATAGTATAGTAGAATATATGGAATATAGTGTATAGTGTATATTATAGTGTAGTGTATAGTATAGCATACTATACCATACAGTACTGTATAATATACTCTACTATATACTGTACAATAATATACTATAATATTATTCTATTCCTACACTATCGTATATAGTATAGAGTCTAGTATAATCTAGTATAGTATAGTATAGTATAGTGTAGTAGATTATAGTATAGTAGAGTATGTGGTATATAGTATAGTATACAGTCCAGTATATTGATGGCGCAAATCGAGAGATCTGATTGATCTAGGCATCGAACTAGCGCGTCTAAACTGAGCGATAATGCACAGTTGGCACGTGTCCAAATTTTGATGTTCTCTCACTGTTCGTCTACGAACAGTATAGTCCGCGCAGGGATGGGGGCACAAATGAAACCAGAAAATGTTGCGTCATATCAGTTTCAATATACTGGTATAATATAATAGCGATAAACCACCCCCGTGGGAATGGTATACCACTCTGTTTTGACCAGTGAACGAAATATATTGAGTTCACTGCTCAAAACCGAGTGGTATACCATCCCCAAGGTGTGGTTTATTGCTTAAGTATACTATAGTATAATAGAGTATAGTAGAGTATATGGTATATGGTATAGTGTCGTGTAGTATAGTATAGTATAGTATGGTATGATATACTAGTATATGGAATATAGTATAGTATAGTGTAGGTTATAGTATAGCATACTATAGCATACCTATACTATTGTATATAGTATATAGTCAAGCATAGTATCATATAAAATTAGTATAGTATAGTATAGTATAGTATAGTCAAGTATAGTATCGTATAAAATTAGTATAGTATAGTATAGTATAGTATAGTATAGTATAGTATAGTATAGTATAGTATAGGATAGTATATTCTAGTATAGTATAGTATGGTATAATATAGTAGTGTATAGTAGAGTATATTGAATATAGCATAGTGTAGTGTTGCATAGTATAGTATATAGGCAAGTGTAGTATATAGTATAATATAGTATATTATATAGTAGAGTATATAGTATAGTATAGTGTATCGTATATATTATAGCATAGGATAGTATTGTATAGTATATGGTATATTATACTATACTGTACTATACAGTAGACTATGATATATACTATACACTACTATATAGTATACTACACTATATTATACTATATTATATACTATACTATATACTATAGTATACTATACTATACTATATATTATACTATGCTATATACTATATATTAAACTATACTGTATTGTACTATATACTACACTATGCTATTAACTATGTATTTAACTATGCTATATACTATATACTATAATATACTAAACTAGACTATGCTATACTATATACTATACTAGACTGTACTATATACTATACTAGACTATACTATACTAGACTATACTATGCTATGCTATACTATACTATATACTACACTACACTATACTATATACTCTACTCTAATATTCTATACTATACTATTCTATACTATACTATATACTAGACTATGCCATATACTGTACTATATACTACACTATACTATACTATTCTATACTATACTATACTATACTATATACTACACTATGCTATATACTCGTGTACTATATACTATACTATATACTGTACTATATACTTGTCTTTACTATAAAATATATACTATACTATACAATACTATACTATATACTAGACTATACTATGCTATACTGTACTATATACTAGACGATGCTATATACTGTATACTGTACTATATATTTTAATATACTATATATGATAAACTATATTATGCTATACACTATACTATACAATATACACTGTACTATACTATACTATACTATGCTATATACTAGACTATACTATACTATACTGTACTATGCTATACTATACTATGCTATACTATACTATACTATATACTATACTATATTATACTATACACTATACTGTACAATATACACTGTACTATACTATACTATACTATGATATATACTAGACTACGCTATATACTATATACTGTACTATATACTAGACTATACTATCTAATGTACTATATACTATGCTATACTATACTATATACTACACTGCACTATACTATATACTCTACTCTAATATACTATGCTATTCTATACTATACTATATACTAGACTATGCTATATACTGTACTATATACTACACTATACTTTACTATACTATACCATGCTATACTCTACTTTATACTAAACTATGCTATATACTGTATACTGTACTATATATTATACTATACTATATACTATAAACTATATTATACTATACACTATACTATACAATGCTATATACTATACTATGCTATATACTATATACTACACATTATACTATACTATACTATACTGTACTGTACTGTACTCTACTGTACTATACTATATTATACTATATTATACTATACTATACTATACTATATAGTATAGTATACAATACTGTACTATACTATATACTAGACTATACTATATTCTGTACTATATATTATACTATACTATGCTATACTATATTATGCTATACTATACTATACTAGACTATACTATATACTATACTATACTATACTATACTATACTATACTGTATTATGCTATACTATACTATATACTAGACTATGCTATATAATATATTCTTTACTATATACTATACTATACTATACTGTACTATACTATACTATACTATACACTAGACTGTGCTATATACTATATATTGTACTATATACTATACTATACTATACTATACTATAATATACTATACTATACTGCACTATATACTAGACTATGCTATATACTATACTATACACTATACTATACTATTCTATACTATATTATACTATATACTAGACTATGCTATATACTGTACTATATACTGTACTGTATACTTGTCTTTACTATATACTATACTATATACTATATACTAGACCATTCTATACTGTACTGTACTATATACTATACTATACTATACTATACTATACTATACTATACTATACTATACTAAATACTAGACTACACTATATACTATACTATGCTCTATACTATATACCATACTATACTATACTATACTAAGCTATATACTGTACTATATAGTATACTATGCTATATCATACTATACTATACTATACTCTACTATACTATACTATTCTATACTATACTTTTCTATATACTATACTATACTATATACTATACTATACTAGACTATACTATATAATAGACTGTGCTATATACTATATATTGTAATATATACTATACTATACCATACTATATAGTATAGTATACAATACTATACTGTATTATACTATACTATACTAGACTATACTATATTCTGTACTATATATTATACTATACTATATTATACTATACTATGCTATATTATATTATGCTATGCTATACTATACTATATACTATACTATACTATACTAGACTACACTATATACTATATTATGCTATATACTATATAGTATACATTGTACTATACTATACTATACTGTACTGTACTGTACTGTACTCTACTGTACTATACTATACTATACTATATTATACTGTACTATACTATACTATACTATATAGTATAGTATACAATACTGTACTATACTATATACTAGACTATACTATATTCTGTACTATATATTATACTATACTATATTATACTATACTATGCTATACTATATTATGCTATACTATACTATACTAGACTATACTATACTATATACTATACTAAACTATACTGTACTATATACTAGACTATGCTATATAAAATATTATGTACTATATACTATACTATACTATACTATACTGTACTATGCTATACTATATACTAGACTATGCTATATAATATGTTATGTACTATATACTATACTATTCTGTACTGTACTGTACTCTACTGTACTATACTATATTATACTGTACTATACTATACTATACTATATAGTATAGTATACAATACTGTATTATACTATATACTAGACTATACTATATTCTGTACTATATATTATACTATTCTATATTATACTATACTATGCTATACTATATTATGCTATGCTATACTATACTAGACTATACTATACTATATACTATACTATACTATACTGCACTATATACTAGACTATGATATATAATATATTCTGTACTATATACTATACTATACTATACTATACTGCACTATATACTAGACTATGCTATATACTGGACTATATACTACACTATACTATACTATTCTATACTATATTATACTATATACTAGACTATGCTGTATACTTTACTATATATACTATACTTTATACTGTACTATATACTTGTCTTTTTCTATATACTATACTATACTATATACTAGACTAGACTATACTATACTATACTATACTATACTATACTATACTATATACTAGACTCAGTATATACTATACTATGCTCTATACTATGTACCATACTATACTATAGTATACTAAGCTATATACTAGACTATGCTATATACTGTACTATATACTACACTATACTATACTATACTATACTATACCATACTATACTCTACTATATACTAGACTATGCTATATACTGTATACTGTACTATATATTATACTATACTATATACTATAAACTATATTATACTATACACTATACTATACAATGCTATATACTAGACTATGTTATATACTATATTCTGTACTATATACTATACTATACTGTATTGTACTATACTATATACTATACTATACTATATACTAGACTACATTATATACTATACTATGCTATATACCATATACTATACATTGTACTATACTATATTATACTGTACTGTACTCTACTGTACTATACTATACTATATTATACTGTACTATACTATACTAGACTAGACTATACTATATAGTATAGTATACAATACTATACTGTATTATACTATACTATACTAGACTATACTATATTCTGTACTATATATTATACTATACTATATTATACAATACTATACTATACTATATTATGCTATACTATACTATACTATATACTATATACTATACAATACTGTACTATACTATATACTAGACTATACTATATTCTGTACTATATATTATACTATACTATATTATACTATACTATGCTATAATATATTATGCTATACTATACTATACTATACTATACTATACTATATACTATACTATACTATACTATACTGCACTATATACTAGACTATGCTATATAATATATTCTGTACTATATACTATACTATACTATACTGTACTATGCTATACTATACTATATACTAGACTATGCTATATAATATATTCTTTACTATATACTATACTATACTATACTGTACTATACTATACTATACTATACTATACTATACTATACTATACTATACTATACTATACTATACTATACTATATTATACTATACTGCACTATATACTAGACTATGCTATATCCTGTACTATATACTATACTATACTATACTATTCTATACTATATTATACTATATACTAGACTATGCTACATACTGTACTATATACTGTACTATATACTTGTCTTTACTATATACTATACTATATACTATATTCTAGACTATTCTATACTATACTGTACTATATACTATACTATACTATACTATACTATACTATACTATACTATATACTAGACTACACTATACACTATACTATGCTCTATACTATGTACCATACTATACTATAATATACTAAACTATATACTGTACTATATAGTATACTATACTATATCATACTATACTATACTATACTCTACTATACCATACTATACTATACTATACTTTACTATATACTATACTATACTATATACTATACTATACTATAATATACTATATACTAGACTGTGCTATATACTATATATTGTACTATATACTATACTATACTATATTATAATATTATCTCGTTTTATTTCCGCTAGATTTTTAAATTCGGAATGCTGCAATTGAGTGTTGACCTATTTGTCTTTTAAGTTTATGTTTCGCTTCTGTGCTATGATTGGTCTTTTTGGATATAATTGATTTCATATGTCATTGTCTGCTATTACGTCCCAGTGTTTAGTTATTGCATCTCGTAGATGAGATCCGTTAATATAGAGACTGTATGTTGTGTTGAAGACCAATGGGATCTCATTTGTGGGTGTCCAGCGAGATATGTCTCACACTTGCACAAAGTGTATCGTCACATGGCATCAGAAGCTACTGTATGTAGTTCCTGAAAATTGGATACTAGTCACTTTACATGTGGTATGTACACACATACTTTGCAGTCTGGCGCAATGCAGTCAGTTGTCGAAGCACTTGACTCGCCAGTTACACAAACAATCGACTATAGCATTCCAAAACCACCACCTGTGCATCTCCTAAAACTATTATGTGATTCTCACGAAAAACACATTTAAATTTAAAGGAGAATTCTACACACAAACATGCATGTGCATTGGCTCTTGGGCATCACCCGAAATAGCCGACATTCCATGAACTGGAAAGTCGCATTATTGAAATCTACACGGATAAAATATCACTCTGGACACATTTCAGGGGTGGCGTTTTCATGATATTTTGTGGCACCCAAGTTGAACTAAATAATCTGAGTGAAAAAATAAACCAAATACATCCAACTTTCAAATTTTCGTTGGAAAGCTCAGATACGGAAGTAACATATCACAATCCACAAATGTCAACGGCACCAATAACACAAAGTATTGGATATCAAAACTCATTCCAATATTTACACAGGTAATACTGCCGCCCGAACTCAGTCTTCAAAGGGTCCATTAAGGGTCAAACGATCAGATACATACGAACATGTAGTAACGAAAAAGAATTTCAAAAGAAAATTAAATTCTTCACCTGGAAACTGGCGAAAAGTGGCTATAATGAAACAGAAATAAATACTAGTAACCCGAGTCCACTATCATAATACTGGCATCTCTATTTGATGAACAATACAAGTAAACTCTGGGCAAACAAATACGGAAATACAACACTCCTCAATACTATACTACACTACACTACAATACACTACACTACACTATAATGTAGTATAGTATATACTATAGTATAGTATAGTATAGTATAATATAGTATAGTATAGTATAGTATAGTATAGTATAGTATAGTATAGTATAGTATAGTATAGTATAGTATAGTATAGTATAGTATAGTATAGTATAGTATAGTATAGTATAGTATAGTATAGTAAAGTATAGTATAGCAATGTATAGTATAGTATAGTATAGTATAGTATAGTATAGTATAGTATAGTATAGTATAGTATAGTATAGTATAGTATAGTATAGTATAGTATAGTATAGTATAGTATAGTATAGTATAGTATAGTATAGTATACTAGTAGTATAGTATAGTATAGTATAGTATAGTAAAGTATAGTGTAGTATTGTATAGTATAGTATAGTATAGTATAGTATAGTATAGTATAGTATAGTATAGTATAGTATAGTATAGTATAGTATAGTATAGTATAGTATAGTAAAGTATAGTATAGTATAGTATAGTATAGTATAGTATAGTATAGTATAGTATAGTATAGTATAGTATAGTATAGTATAGTATAGTATAGTATAGTATAGTATAGTATAGTATAGTATAGTATAGGAGACCGATTTTTGAATTAGAAGACCGACACTTGAATTAGAAGACCGACACTTGAATTAGAAGACCAACACTTGAATTAAAAGACCGACACTTGAACTAGAAGACCAATTTTTGAATTAGAAAAATACGATCGGGTCGACAAAAACTCACTGACCTCCCCCCTTTGACCTCTGGCGCTGAGGGAGTCCTTGGGGGTTGTCGTCCTGACAGATCGGGAGGTTTTTTGTTTCTATTAAGGCAACTTTTAGGTTATTCATAACCTTTGAGGTAATAATTCCCAGCTTTGAAAAGCTAACGTAAATGTAAGTTTTAAATGAGTTTCCCATGTCACATAAAAATGGGCCCGTAAAATTGGTACAGGGACATTATTAATATTGCATGTATAGTATAGTCACCGGTATGTCAGAGAACTTTAGGTGGTCATACCTAGGGTATAACAGAAACTGGAATCTGATGAGATGTGGTGATTTGTAGTGTCAATAACATGACGAGTAGAACAATTTAGATTAATTTCATTTATAAACTATCTATGAAAATTGCCATTACGAAACCTTCAAGTTTGCCCCAAACTGCAATATAAGTAAAGCATTGATTGTGAAACAGCCAAGCATTTACATAACATGTTCTGTAACTAGTGTGGTAGCTAGGTAATACATGTATATGTATATGTATAGTTATGTTTGAAGTTATAAGTAATATTAAAGAATTCATGTAAGAAACAGGGACAAGAACAAATATTGACATGTACCACATTTCAGACAAGGCTATATGCCATTGTAGAAAGGATGTTTTTCTTCAATCACAATTTAAAACACAATGACCACACAAAAACACAATAAAACACAATATCCACCTAAAGTTCTCTAACATACCGGTGACTTTATTATACATATATTAATGCCCCTATACTAATGTTACATGTCTATTTTATGTGATATAGGAAACTCATTTAAAACGTACATTTACGTTAGCTTTTCGAAGCTTGGAAATATTACCTCAAAGGTTATGAATAACCTAAACATTGCCTTAGTATCTCAAGCAAAAAACTCCATATCTGCCAGGGGGAAAACCCCAAGGACTTCCTCACCCCCAGAGGTCACTCATGCATTCAACCAACAATCAGATGCACCAACAACCTTTTTACTGTCATAATGGTATTAAACTTTTCTTAAATATGTTCACCCTATTCTAATTTGAGATGATATTGTCTTTTCAAGATGTGAAATGTTTGCCAAGATAGTCTAAAATTGCCTTAATCTCCAAATCTCCCCTACCAATGATACTACCATTAGATGTGCTGACCTTTATTACATGTATATAATGATGCCATTTAACTTTTTAAGAACATATTTCAACCCTTAGTGTAAGTTATAGAGAATAGTTTCTGATACTTGCTGTCTTGTAAAGCATGGATTAAGTTATTGCTTGAAGGGTCTAAATAGTGTAAATATTGGCTATAAGAGTAAAATTCCTCCAGGGCTTCTAGAGGGAGACCCCCTCAGACCCCCCCCCCCCCCCACATGAGGTGGACATATCCCAGTCTCAAGCTCTTCCGCTCTTACTGTCAAGATGCTATTAAAGTATATTTCAAAAGTATTTCAACCCTATGTAGTTGTTTTTTACATGTTGGTGTTGTCTTGTAAGGCTTGGAAATTATTGTCTGAAAGGGTCTGAATAGTCTCAAAATTGAGGGAAAAAAACCTCCAGGGGTTCTAGGGGGAGACCCCCTTGGAACCTTCCTCCCCCCCCATGAGGTGTACACATCCCAGTCTCAAGATCTCCCCCTACCTCTTACTGTCAAGATCCTATCAAACTACTAGTATATTTCAAAAATATTTCAACCTTATGTAGTTGCTTTTTACATGTTGGTGCTGTCTTGTAAAGCTTGGAAATGATTTTCTAAAAATGTCTGAATAGTCTCAATATTGACTTTTCAGAGTTAAAAACCTCCTGGGCTTCTAGGGGGAGACCCCCTAGGACCCCCCATGACAGCTGTACATATTCCCTTCTCAAAGCTTTCCCCCTACCTTTCACTGTCAAGATGCTATTAAACTCCTTTCCAAATATATTTACCCTGTGTAGTCAATAATTATAATTATGATAGTGCTAACCCGGGATCTTATAAAGTAGATGCAAGACAGTCAAGCAGTCCACACTGAGTCACGATCAAAAAATACCTGTCACTAATGCGAATATCATATATGGGGGGGGGGGGGGTCATCATGTTTTAGAATTAAGTGATAGGGGGGTCAGCCTGTTTTGGGTTTTACAGATAGGGGGGGGGGGGGTCAGTGACTTTTTGTCGGCCCGATTTAAGAATCCACCGCCCCCCCCCCCCAGGCTGGAGAAACTGACCGGTCCCTATGAAAAGCTGAGAAGGGCTTGTTTCTAGGAATCCAATGAAAAGATGATTGAAAGGAGGAAAAGGAGAGGCAAAGAAACATGAATTCAAAGATGATTTTTTATTTATATACTTTTTTAAATCGACCGACCGACCAAAATTTTCCATGGAAAAAAACAAAAACATTTTTAAACATTAGGATCACCCCTACACACCAACCTTGGTGACACCAGGTCGAATAAATAATAGTGGGTGTCTTTGCGATTTCTTAGCTTTATAATGTTATTCATGTTTTTATCAGATAACATCTCTAGTTGATAAAGTTTTAAATCAAAACTATCGTCTTCTCTGTCTCTTTGTAGCTTACCAACTTTGAATTAATTAGTGCACAGCTAATATCCTTGATCAAACTGGTAGGCTATTTGGCAAATTACTAGTAACATATTTCCATAACCAGTGTAAATATCTACTAACTGACAAATGGTAATACACCAACCGTTAGTCGGATTGGTAGATGTCAGTTAGTGAACTATAAGACTTTTTAAGTTAACGTGAATGTTGGTGGCGCTATACTACTGAGAACGCATGAACGTACGTATAAAACATCTTGGTAATATAATTTTGTGTACAATGTATCTGGATGCGTAATTACCAAGTTGCGGCAAACATTAAACGCAAGACGCACATAAAGACCACCATGCAAATAAACAATAAACAGAGGATACATTGCATTTATTAATCAAACGTTAATACATGCATGGATGTATTAGGTCTCACTAATACATCCATGATACATGTCAACACAATATACTAGGAAATTCCCTTTCCCTGTCTATCTTTCTGTGTAAAGACTTTTTAAGTTTTACTGTTCGTCACCGTGGTCTCTGCATGGACGTACGAGTGGGGTGGGGTGCACGGGGGTGGGGTGGCACAAACAATAATTACGTAATCAAACGCTATATACATAATATATAACTGTCAGTCAGTCGACGTAGGAAGATTACGCAGTGGGGTTTGACCTTTACTTGCACACGACAGCGCATGACAGAACTGGTAACGCTCATGACTGTACCAGACACAGGAGTTGCTAATGATACTCGCAACGCATAGATCTGGTACTCGAGTAGTACATGTCTGGAGTAGAGAGCCCTCCACGACGCGGCTCTGATGAGGAGAGGGAAACCAACACTTCCTTGTAATGAAGTAAACTGTACTTCTACATTTGACGGGATAAATTGCCAGCACAGCACATGCGTAGATAACGAGGTGTGGCAACAAGATGTTATACAATATTACTTTAGATGCTCATCGAAGTCTGGCGCGCCATGCCGTGCCAGTGATAAATAAATTAGTGCGTTAAATATACATATATTACAGTATGTATGTAACAACCGTTTGAAAGAGGAAGAAGTTGAACACAGTATCTTTGTTGACAAGTGTTTTTTTAATTCTTCCAAATGACTTGAAATGTTGACGCACGTATACACAGACAGACAGACAGACAGACAGACAGACAGACAGACAGACACAGACAGACACACACACACACACACACACAGACAGACAGACAGACAGACACACACACACACACACACACACACACACTCACTCACTCACTCACTCACTCACTCACTCACTCACTCACTCACTCACTCACTCACTCACTCACAGACACAGTACACACACGCAAACAAGCGCAAATTGAATTTGTTTCAAAGGCTACGATCCAAAAGAGTATATATATATGGTCTAGCCACGAAAAGAGATTCTTGTACAACAAATTCGGACAAATTAAAGTCTAACACTTTCTAATTGACGACATTCGCCACCAGTTTTATCACTTTTTCAAAACGATAAAAGTGTGGTTCCAGTGACCAGTTACGTTCAGCTGGTATCAAGAACATACTGTACGTCTCGGGTGTCGCTGACGTCTGCTCCCTTGCCGGTAATGTGGTCGACAGACACGAAGACAGTATGGGTCGTGGTCGGAGAAATGGGTCTTTCAAACACTAAGTTAAATGATTTATTAGACTTTGTTTTCACTGAATTGTTTCAATTTCAAAACGATAACCAAGCTACACCTTCGTAATATAATGACTAATGTCCGTCGGGAGAGAGGGGCGACAACTGCCAAAGACGACAATACGGGGACGGTCTTCACAAAAGATATCATTTTTTTAAAGTCGAAATACTGTTCATGTTAAATCTTAAAACAGAGTTCATTCTTTGTAGTGGTTAACGATTAAACCAGAGCTGTTTACCACGACAAGTAATTGTACCTATATATTTGCCATTCATGTTAGGGTAAACGATTCACATACAATAAGCCCATGGCCGGAGACACTTCTCTTCCAATAGCGCGTAGCGTGGCGTGGCGACAATCAGATCGCTCGTTCGGAGATGTAACGAAGCACAGCGCATGAATAACGAAGGTTTGCGGCAAAGCACTAACAAAATCAGTTGTTTAAGATTCAGTAAAAGCGACGGGACGACCGCGGAATAAGCGATGGACATTTCGCTATGTAAACATACCACCTATACAGTATAGATTTGCAACTTCAAGTCTTATCCAGTTAGTAGAGACAAGCAAAATGTTTCCCATCATGAAAAGTTGTTAATCACAGCAATGAAGTGTTAGGAACACGAGACAAGTCCATGGCTTGAACAAACTCAGCGTAGCATAATATGTTTTGATATATTGGCAGCAACAGAAATCAATAGTTTTGTACTTACCTTGGTTATATTTCTCTTCTCTGAAAAAACAACCGAGATCTTCCTCCGCCGAGTATGCAGTTCATCAGAAATCGTTCCCTTTTTATTGAGGGTGAAGAAGTCCGGGGGTGTTTTCCTCAAAAGTTCCACGTGTCTGTCTTTTCAGTTTTAGTACAATTTAGTATACTTTATGGAGAATTACTTTGCGTAGTAGTTCTGAAATTATACCCCCCTGTTTATTTAATTGTTTGTCCTTTTCATACATCCAATGCGTTAGATTTTGTGATATTATTTGTTTCTGCATATTATCTGTTTGTAGTGCCGATTCATTTTAATCCACCCGGTTTCCTATTAGAATTTTCATACAAACAGTTATTGGTTTCAAAAGACACGGTATATACGGCGATTTAAAGTACCCGGACCACATGTTCAGCTTTGTTCAATTTCCTGCGACATTTGTTTACTTTTAGATAAAACTCTCGCCAGAAATCATACTTTAAGTATTAAAAAGTGTTATCAGCTTTTCCAAATTTAAATTCCTTTCATCTCTGCAGTTAATCAAAGGTGTCAATACAACACGCGATATCATGTCTAAAATTCCCCCCCCCCCAGCACCCCCCCCCCCTTACTGAACACCACTCATCATTTCTGGATCCCCCTCCCTATTTCTGGTGTGGATGCACCCCATTTCTGAATGCCCCTCACTATTTCAGGATTTCTCTCAGTACTTATGAATATCCACATTATTCATGAAAACCCCTACTTTCTCTGAACACCCCCTTCCCATTTCTAAATTCCCTTCATTATTTCTGGAAACGCCTTGCGATTTCTGGACACCTCTCATCATTTCTGAATACCCCTCACTATTTCTGAACACCCCTTACTATCAATGAATACCGCTACCATTTATGAATGTCCCTCAATGTTTATGAATACTCCACTGTTTATTAATAGCGCTCCTAATTTCCAAAGTCCCCTTCTACTATAAATGAAACCCCCCCCCACTATTTATGAATACCCCCACTATCTTTGAATACCCCTCAATTTGTATGAATACTCGAATCCATTATTTATGAATACCCCTCAATGTTTATGAAAAACCCTCAATATTTATGAATACCCCTTAATTTTTCTGGACACCCCTTACTACTTATGAATAACCCTCACTATTTATAACACCCCTTTTTTATCAACGAATACCCCTCACTCTTCATGAATACCCCTCAGTCTTAACGAATACCCCTCACACTTCATGAATACCCCTCACACTTCATGAATACCCCTCACGCTTCATGAATACCCCTCACTATCAATGAATACCCCTGTCTTAATGAATACCCCTCACACTTCATGAATACCCCTCACTGTCAATGAATACCCCTGTCTTAATGAATACCCCTCACACTTCATGAATACCCCTCACACTTCATGAATACCCCTCACACTTCATGAATACTCCTCACTGTCAATGAATACCCCTCACTCTTAATGAATACCCCTCACTCTCAATGAATACCCCTCACTCTTAATGAATACCCCTCACTCTTAATGAATACCCTGACTTTTAATGATTGCCCCTCACTCTTAATGAATACCCCTCATGCATAATGATTGCCCCTCACGCTTAATGAATACCCTCACTGTCAATAAATACCCTGTTATCATCCTAAAAATATTTCAACAGAATTCCCCTTGAATAAGTATGAATACCTCTTGCTATCAAAGAGTAGCCCATAATTTCCGAACACCCCTCGCTATTTCTGAATACCCCTCACTATTTCTGGATACCCCTCATTTCTGAAACCCCTCCCCCCTCACGCATTCTGAATATCCTTCAATATTACTGAATACGCTCATATTTTCATAATATCTTACGTTTCAGTGCAGACCATTTTAATCCGCTTGGTTTTCAAATAAAATGTCATAAAAGCAGTTAATGATTTACGGCGATTTAAACCATCTGTCATGTATTTGCTTACTTTTAAAGATAAAACTCTAGGCAGAAGTCTTTCTTTATGTACCACAAAGTATTATCAACATTTCCACATTTCAATTCCTTTCATCTCTGCCGTTAATCAAAGGTGTTAATATGACACGCGAAAGCATATCTGAAATCCCCCCCTTCCCCCTCCCCTCCCCCTCACCCACTTACTGAATGCCATTCATCATTTCTGGCTACCCCTCACTATTTCTGGTGTGGATGCACCTCATTTCTGAATACCCCCTCATTACCTATGAACATCCCATTATTTATAAATACTCCTCAAAATTTTAGAATACCCCTCACTATTTCTGAAAACCCCTCATTTTCTGGACACCTCTCATTATTTAGGAATACCCTTCACTATTTATGAATACCAACCACCACTACTTCATGATACCCTTCAATAACCTTTGTTACCCCTCACTATTTCTTATATTCATGAATACTGCTCACTATTTATGAATACCCCCACATCAGTTCAGAATACCCTCACTATTTCTAAATTCCTGTCGCTATTTATACCTTTTAGTATTTCTGGATACCCCTCAATATTTATTGATACACCCCACTATTAATAAATACTCCCAGATATTTCAGAAACCCCCCCCTCTCTTACTATCAATGACTACCCGATTATTTGTGTATACCCCTCACTATATATGAACACCCCTAAGTATATGTGAATACCCCTCACTATTTCTGAACACCCCTCACTGTCCACGAATAACCCCATCTCTCTCTTTAACATATATCATATAGAAGTAAAATATTGTACGACACAGAGATTTAGTTTGTATACGTGTAGCATGTGAAAATGAAAAGATATGAAATCGATTAATTTGTGTCGATTTATTGGGATTGTATCGACAAGAAAGATTGGGAAATACCCCACTAGTGTGATAAGAGGATTTGTCAACACTGTACCGCCGACACGTCATACAAATACTGAAGTCGATTTCCTATGTTGTGTTATTAATCCTTACGTGTAAGCCCACCATATTGTAGGAATAAATGTAAATGGAATGTAAAGTGTCTGTGTCTGTGTCTGTGTCTGTGTCTGTGTCTGAGGAGGGCGCGATGTCTTGATTATATAGGCAGATGAAAAGGTTCACAAATAAAACATACGAATGGCATTGCATCTCCCTCCCCCATCTATGTGTGTGTGTGTGTGTCTGTCTGTCTGTCTCTCTCTCTCTTTTACCCTCTGTCCCTCTGCCTCTCACTGTCCTTACCCCTTCTTTCTCACTTTCTCTCTCTCTCACTCACTCACTCACTCACTTTCTCTCTCACTTATTCATTCACTCACTCATTCACTCACTCACTCACTCACTCACTCACTCACTCACTCACTCACTCACTCACTCACTCACTATTTGCAAGCAAACATATCGCAGAACTATTGCTCCCGCAAAGGATGAGTTCTGTTCGATAGCATGTCACGTAAACACTAGCTGTGCAGCGGTCTTTTGCGCATCTTGACACCATTTCCATAAAATTGCAGAAAGTTGAAACACCGTAGTAAGATTGTTATGGCCTTGTTAAAAAGTGTATCGGGCAGGTTATTCAAAAACACTACATCTCCCAACCAATGGCCGCAACTCTTACAATTTGTGCGTACGAGAAATAGACTTTTTAAATGCGAAAAAATCCCTGACTATGCCAATGACATATGCGTATTGCAGACTGATGTTGTCTCTGTACTACGGCCTTAGAGTAGGGTTTAGGTCAAATACCTCCGAATCGAAACGTAGAATTCGAGAATGGAAAGTAGAGGAAAGCGCCCTCTGTGTTGAGAATGGCACAAACGGAAGGACACAAAGCAAAATCCCCACAAGCGCGCGTAACTCTAGATGTACTCCCGTGTAGCTTCGCTGTTACTCGCTTCTCTGGTACAACGATATACCTAGATTTTTCAGAAGTACACTCTGCCGAGTTACTCAGTGTAGAGAGTTACATCGGAAGTACACTTCGTTCCGTAACTGAGAGTTGGAGTTACGGAGCACAACTTTCTGCTCTGTTACTGCATGGAACTATTGTACTTCCATGGTTACTGCGTGTAGGCGTACCGCTAGTGCACAGGCATTTGTTTCCCGAGTTATGTCTCAGAATATTTCTATCAGAATACAATAAAATGTCGATAATATCGTTAATATTGACGTATGTAGCCAACTATATATGAAAGGGATAAAATTACACTTGTTTCTGTGATCGCGCAGGTTCACTCACTGCGAAAGAAATTCACTCACCGCGAAAGATAGATAGATAGATAGATAGATAGATAGATAGATAGATAGATAGATAGATAGATAGATAGATAGATAGATAGGGAGGGGGGGTAGGTAGGGAGAGAGAGAGAGGGGGGAGAGAGGTAGGTTGGTAGGTAGATAGGTAGGTAGATAGATAGATAGATAGATAGATAGATAGATAGATAGATAGATAGGGAGGGAGGGGGAGGTAGGTAGGGAGAGAGAGAGGGGGGAGAGGTAGGTAGGTAGGTAGATAGATAGATAGATAGATAGATAGATAGATAGATAGATAGATAGATAGATAGATAGATAGATAGATAAACTACTAACTATCAAACACACCAATAGAAACGTTAAATAAGGTATGAACGGAAAAATAATAAGAAGGATGACAGGAAAGAAGCAATGGAAAGTAAGGAAAATGGTGAAAAATAGAACAGAAATCACTTGCTGAAATATAATTAAAACTCTCAGTAAAATACTACACTTATTCCAAGAAATTATATTGACAAAATAGAACGACAACATTTACATAACTTTGGCCGGCGGGGCTTCTTTTTCCATGGGGCAGATCCGATCCTGGGTATTGAGTCTTGGTAAAGAGCGCCCCCAATGGTAAAATATGGAGAGAAAAAAGTACTGTGACGTCAGTGTTCATCCGGGTACTGTGTTGACATCTCGTTTCCAAAACAACGTTCGCCATTGTGTTACCAAGCGTTCGATAGACCCATAGCTAGTGAGTGACTGTCCCGAAAACTAGCCAAAATGGTAAGTATTTTATCTTAATTTTGGAAGATGTGTAAACTGGCGTGAAAGAGGTTCATAAACTAATGAAATATCCTCATGGTTTAGCACAGAATGTGCAATATCTGACTAAATTTGTCTTGTATCGAAACAAACTTGAGTGTACATTTTCCATTCAAAGATGGCGGCGACCATACGTGTGTGTAGTTACCAGCTGAAGTTTGGTATGTTTACAAACATTTTGGAATGTAACGACAACAGCTATTTTTTGCTACTATTAAAGGAATCACACTTTTTAACTGGTAAATTTTCGTAACTGTACATTCTTGTATTTTTGCATTTTTTCACCGTTGCTTGCATATATTTCAATGGCATATTTTGTTGTCATTGGCATTGACTGAGTGAGTCGACGATGGACACTGCATCGATACGATACATCGAGTCGTTGATTAACCAATTGTCTCCAAAATATAGATCTACCCTCCCTTCAAAATAAAAGTATGCGAATGTAAAATATATTCACTAAAAATCTAATAAAGAGGGAACACGTCACATTAAAAAAAAAAATCACCATTTTTCGAAAAGGTCGTTTGTACAGACAAGTATATTTATGTTGTTCAAGTTGCTAAGATTTTGGAATGTCAGACAGACTGAGTGAATCTTACTAAACTTGTATGAATTCCCATACCATGTATTATCATTTTGGTGAGGAACTGCAATAAAATACCAGTGGAAGCACCAAACTAAGGTATATTTTACCTACAGTGTACTTGTGGTGCCACAGGTACCAATTACACAACTACATGATACATGTAGAATAAAAGTGGCAACACAAGATAACATTCGTAATGTGTACAACATGTAACACAATACACATGTGTTGTTACTAAAGATAACTCAATTGTCATCATTATAATTATATCAAAAATATTCAATTCAATAAAAAATATTCCGGATAGTGAAAAATTTACATGTTGTGCTATTCACCCCCATTATGTGAAGTGGTACACAAGTGCCCAAAAAATATTTTCATGCTGCGCTGTAATGGCATTCTAGATGTTTTGGCACCTGACTGTTTTGGCCCTAGTCATTTCAGCACTAGTGCCCCAAGATGTTTCAGCGCCCCATACCAAGATGATTCTGCATGTCACTTCCCAAGACAAATCGGCACTATTAATTAAATGTTGTGGTCCTTCTTTCATAAACTAACCTACATGGTAACTTAACCATCTTGGGTAGGTAGGTAGGTAAAAATGTCTTGGGTAGTAAGTAAGTGGTGCTGAAAAGTCTAGGGACGACGCCGAAATGGTCAGGTGCCAAAACGACCAGTTACTACAATAATGCCTGGAGACTTATACCAGTAGTTGGTAAATTGAATACATGTACATGTTAATATATTATTATATATACAATGTATATTGTATACATGGTGTATAACATCATTTTCAAATAGGCTGTGCACAGATTTAGAAAATAGTCTCATTTCTGTGTATCATGACAACTTAGATTTGTTCTGAAGGAGTATGAACAAGATAAACCCTTGTACTGTCATGTGTGAGACAATCACATTTGAAAATGATATGTGTAGAAGTCTTTAGAACATGATTTATACTGTTCACTATTTACAAATCTTTTCCTTACAGTACAACAATCCTAACTGAGAATTCTTGGTACCTGCAATAAAATATTACTACCTAGGCGCATCATAAAAATAATGAACATTCGGTTTCTTGGTTGACAGACACCATAACGTCCACTCCACGTGCTTCACATGCGTTACTATAGGCACATGTGAGAAGAAGTCAACCTTCTTGTTCTATTTTGACCCCTCTAGGATGAGTTAAAATGCTGTTGCAGGTACCGAGAATTATTCACACTATTCATAAATATATAAATATTTATAAATATAGAAGGAGAATAACAAAAATGTCAACTGTTATTTCCATTTCTCTAGCCGCCCAAAAAGAAGAAGAGTGGGAAAGGGAAGAAGGGTAAAGGAAAAAAGAAGTCAGCGAAGTCTAAAACCCCAACAGTTATTGATGGCATTTCAACAGAAGAGATGAGTAAAGAGCAAGTAAGTTGAACTTTTGTATATAAGGATCCCTTCAAAGTGACAGAAGCTGAGTGAAAAATGTGTACATTATATCAACCTCAGTTGATTTTATAAACTGATTTTAATGTCTATGTATGCTTTCTATAACATTGCACTTGTCTTCTGTTGTTATGAAAACAGATGATTGCATAGATTTCTTGAACATTTTTCGATATGTATGATGAATTATTATATCTATGGATCCTTTATAAATTATATCTAATTCTTGATACTTGGTTTGAGTTCAGTTAATTGCAAGTTGTGGCTAAGTGTACTCCAGTAAGTACAATACTATGAGTAATCTTATAAATATGCAGCATAAACTATATGCCAAAAAAACAAGATGTAAACTCAGCTTGTGCCCCTTTAATGATAGACTGTTTTATCATTTTATGCTGACCTGTATTGCCACCTTATTTTTTTCCAAGCTGTAGAATTCACTTGGTGCAAGCAATGTGTTCAGTGTCCACTATATGTATGTAGTGGTGCAATCATTGCTGGCAATGAGCAATTAACAAGAGTGTTTACAATACAATAACACACCTTTCAGTATACTGCCCTCATCAGGATCAAGTACCGTTAAAAAGATGTATATGTAGCTGTGGCAGGACCAGGGTCCATACATTCTATTAACACTCCCCCCCCCCCCCCCAAGAAAAAAAAAGAGCTTGGGTTCATATATGTCATTGTATTTTGGGGGTCCATCCATCTGAGATTTGAAGAATACCTAGCTGAATCTCAATATAGTGGCCCTGTCAGCAATACAAATTATAGGATTTTCTATGAGTCTATTGGCTCAGTCTACAGTAGAAAGTCTTAGAGTCCTTCTAAGTTCTACGAGTTCAAAATTAACAGTAGTCCTGTATCCACAGACTACCAATTCTTGTCATGGGGCTACCATAATTTGCAGCTGGTAGCCCACTCAGGCTGCTATGTAGTATTGATTATGGGATGGTTTAAAGGCTGGGAGATTTACTGATATGAAAGTCTTTTAATAGCATACATATTTCCAATAGAGGAACTCTATTTTCAGTTCAGAAATATAGGACTATTGGTCACCATCCTTGGACTACCAATTTCTGAAATCGGTTACGGGTAGTCCACTAGAACTACCAAAAAAAAAGAGAGTTAACTTCAAGCCCTGTATGGGTCTATACTTTCTGACTCACTAGCTTGTTGTTGTATTTGTAATTGCATATAATTAACTCTGGGGTCTACCAATCTGCAGTCTTTTTACCATCTGTTGTACCAGTATCTTCAATACCTTACAACTTACATGTTCTTCTTTCTGTTTTTTTGTGTAGCTTGAGGAGCATATTGTCAGGTTACGTGAAGAATTAGATCGTGAGAGAGAAGAGAGAAACTACTTTCAGTTGGAGAGAGATAAAGTGAATACATTCTGGGAGATCACTAAGAGACAACTTGAGGAAAGCAGGGCTGAACTCCGAAACAAAGACAGAGAGATGGAAGACGCAGAGGAAAGACATCAAGTTGAAATTAAGGTTGGTTTTTGAATAGTAATGAGATTGACTTAACTTTGACCTTTTGGATAGCAGAAAGATTAGTTCAGCTTTGACCTTTTGGATAGCTGTCAGATTAGTTCAATGTTGACCTTTTGAATAACTAGATTGAGTCAACTTTGACCTTTTGAATTGCTACTTACCTTAGGTTAGTTTGTGTTTGTATGTACCAACAACATGTTACTTATCATTTAAATGAAACTTGAGGACAATTTCACCAACACCATAAGAATAGTGAACCCAGTATGCGGTAAACTACATTTCATGTACTTGAACAGAGTATGAATTGCCAAGGGCCTTATGCTAAAATTCCACCAAATGGAAGATTTAGGAGCAATGCATGTAGTGTTGTTGGTTGTGGAATGTTGATAGATTTGATCACAAGCTGTGTGCCTTTAATTTGATGCTTCACTGGTGGCACCATGCACAGCAATTTCTTGTGTCTGATAAACAAAAATGTAATATTCCCCAATTCCATGCTATACATCTGGTGGTGAGTCATGAGAAATCCTAGTTTTTAGCATGATGAGCCATGTTACATACACACACAGCAAGTACAACTACTTACATAGAAAACAAGAAAAAATAATGTATTTGTAAGAAGAAAAAATTTTTAATGAAAATTAATGACTTTTTAAAAGACTTCTCTAACAAAAACAAAAAAACTATTACTCTCTCTCTCTTACAGGTCTACAAACAGAAAGTCAAACATTTGCTGTATGAACACCAGAATAATATTTCAGAACTCAAAGCAGAAAGTGCTGTTGCTTTGAAACTGGCGCAAGACGAACACAGAGGCAATGAATCTGATTTGAGAAAAGATAAGCGCAGTCTCAAAGTAACGCTAAAAGAACACGAACTTTCACATGAAGACGTTGTCAAGAATTTGAAAATGGTGAGTACGCAACTTTATCGAAAATTTATTTTTAGATTTGAAATAAAATGATTTCAGTAATACGCAGGAACCATTGTGAAATAAGATATAAAATATAAAATTTAGAATCAAAACTGTTTAAGCAAAATATTTCTGAAGTATTCTTTCAACGAAAGGCCTGTTGTGAGATCAAAGAAACTCCTAGCATTTGTGTATTTCGCATTATACCTCACCCTTGTATACAGCAAGCCTCTTCTACAAATGTAAGTCAGCTTACCAATTTTTATAACTCTAATTTCAAGAGGTCACACAATGCAGGGTTGGTGAAAATGACTTTTTCTGGGTTCCCTAAGCATGAAAAATTGTAGCTAGGATAAAATCATACTGGGCTTTGTTCATTTTTAATTTGCATCAAATTGTACTATTTTTGTGAAACATCCTGCGACTCTCTATCATTTTGTGGGGTGAACCCTGAAAGACGTTTTGCAGAAAATGGTATCAAGGTAGAGTAGATAGAAACCATATTATGCATCTCCCAGAAGAGTCAGTCTTCCATTTACAATAATGACACTGAACTTGAATTTGTTATACATAGAAACAAGATGAGGAGGTGACACAGCTTCGCAACGACTTTGAGAGGGAGGCCCGTGAAATTGAAGCCAAGTACGAGAAGAAGATGAGAATGTTGAGAGATGAACTGGAGCTGAGGAGGAAAACAGAAATTCATGAAATTGAAGAAAGAAAGAACGGTCAAATCAACACTTTGATGAAAAATCATGAGAAGGCATTTAGTGATATCAAGAATTATTATAATGATATTACACTTAATAACTTGGCACTTATTAATTCACTCAAGGTAAGTTAGCTTTCTTTTTATAAGTGCAACTTTGGGTGGATCTCTTAAAGTAATGACTTGAACAGTCAGGGTTGATTATTCACATGGCACTTGCAGATGCTATGTATTGCTGGGCCTGGGTGACTTGGGATAGATGATTGTCTGAGTGGAAAAGCCTTGATAGTTCCACTGTGACGTGATAGCAAGCATGTAATATTATAGCTCTGTCACATAGCCTAAAACTTGAATGGATGTCTGTAGAAATGAGTGGCTGTGTGGTTGTATTTACCTGTGTATTTGTCTGTTTAAAAAATCACTGGGAGCTATTAAAATCCTTGACACAAAAAAATAGTTGAAGAAAAAAAAGTTAGGTTTCTTGTCACATGTGATTATTTATGGGGGGGGGGGGGCATGAGAGTACAAATTTCATTTGGTAATCTGTTTTGCGTGCAGTTGTTAGTGGGTTGTAGTGAAACATCTTGTATGTTTGTACATTGAGTATTTAATAATGAAATCATAATGAGAAAGATTGTATGTCAAATATGTGTGTTCATACAATGCCGCTATGACATAATTATAGTAAATTATTCCTGTCTTGACCACTGCTAAGTGTAGTACGTATACCCCTAACATGTCAGAATAATCATACTGATAATATTACTGTCAATCACTCATTACTACATATTAAAAACATTCATTCCTATATATTTTTTTTCAATTTGCTAGGAACAAGTGGAAGAAATGAAGAAGAAGGAAGAGAGGATGGAGAAACAAATGAATGAAATCCAGGCTGAAAATAGGAGACTAAAAGAACCATTAGAGAAGGCCAGAGAAGAAGTAGCAGAACTTCAACGACAACTAGCTAATTATGACAAAGACAAAGCATCTTTAGCTGTGAGTCAAATATCACAAAGTAATGCCCCCCCCCCCCTCCTCTTCCACGCCCCTCCCCTTTGCTAATGCAAAGCAACTCTTCTTTTAAGCCAGTTACGTCATACTATAAAAAAAACAAAGGGAGCCCTCAAGGATTGGTGTTCAATGGCTGATGCTAGTAATAACATGGCTCCACTAAAATCCAGATCCTAAACGAGATATCAACCACGTACGTGCCTTTTAGGCTTTTGCCCAGTTTTAGTGTTTGTGAAAATAAAAATCGATTCTAAGTCAAGTGAAGGGACCACGAATCTGCATAATTCAATGTTGTTGTAAACCACAGGGCCTCCTTACGAATCGCTCCAAAACGTACCCGTTGGATTGCCATGATGCCATTGCTCATGAATATTTATAATTTCTGTAAAATATTGAAAAGTACGATGGAAGATGCCAGAGTTCCATATTTCATTGCTTCAGTTGAAAAATATGTGCTCTGACTTGCCAGAATGGCATAATTGCTTCTCTCAGCTTACACCATTGTATGGTAATCTTAGTAGATACAATTGTATTCAAAGGTATAGTATTTTCATTCTGCAAGTGTTTCATATATATACATGTACCGAACAGCTTCATCTGTTATTTCTGATTATTTCATATCTTGTTTTATATTGTACATATACGAAAGTTACTCCCACCCCCACCCCCATAGTCATTTCCCTTTTCACAGAGTATTACACTAGAATTAGAATTTACAGGTTACCTTTTTTTTTGCCCCAAAATGAAATTTCTCACATATTATTATGTTCTCTGACACACTTTAACGTTTGAATTTGTTGTTGTTGTAGAGTGCAAAGGCACGTCTCAGGGTCATGGACCAAGATTACAAAGACCTTCAATGGGAACATGAAGTGTTGGAGCAGAGATTTGAACAGGTGAGATATCATATAGTGTAGTAGTATACTGCCCTCAAGTGTTACAAAATAAAACAAAAGAATAATTGGGTAAGCTATAGAGGGCAGTGTTGTGACAGCGTTTGTTTCTACTCTGCTCACAGTCACAATTAATAGTGTACTGGAGCCAAATATTCTCTTCCATTTGATTTTTAATGTCATTTGTACAACAATACAGACCTTTTGAGGATTTCAAAAGTTGGATTTGGAACTAAATGTTATAAGATTGATAACTGGAATGACAGTTATGGTTTGGTTTGGTTAGAAAATTTCAGTGAAGCTAATTTCAATTTTTGTTCTTTATTTATCTATATATAGCTGCAAAAGGAGCGTGATGATTTGTATGCCAAGTTTGTCAAAGCTATCCATGAGGTGCAACAGAAGAGCAATTTCAAGAACCTACTTCTTGAGAAGAAACTAACAGCACTCGCTGACACACTAGAAAAGAAAGAAGCACAGTTGAACGAAGTCTTATCAGCATCTAACCTAGATCCAACAGCACTTACAGTTGTCACAAGAAAACTGGAGGTAAGTCACTTTACTCTTGTCTCATTGTAGTGCTGTTTATCTTTCACTTGTGACCGGGTCAGTAAATAGAGGCGACAACAAGGAGATGTTTGGACTTCTTTTGACAGACTTCAATAATGAACAAATATCGCACATGAGGAGGAGAATAAACGTACAATGAATATAGAGCGATCGAAGAACACAAAAAGTTGTATAGTTCAATGCAGATGTAAACGAACCTTACAACGTTTAATACTGTATACAAAACTTCATTCTACTATAAGACTTACAAAGTTACAAAGGTGTTAAATCATACTTTGTTAGCAACTTTTGCTTCTTCATACTCGTGAGAGTTACCTTGCGATAGAATAGTTGAGACCACAAACCAGTACCTGTATGTATAAAAATCACACAAATTTAATTATAACAATTATGTCTGGAATCAAAGTAACTTAGCATCAGGAAAATCTTTACCACTATACATGTACTACTAAATTTTGGTACATGTACCACCTATGGCATTTGACCTATAGGGTCAAAATAGCATATAAGAGGGTCAACTTTTCCTCATGCATACATATAGTAATTTGCATGTTTTGGCAGTCGTGGTTTTTGATGAAGTAATCAAATTATTATTAATTTGATGACATGCAAAGATGGTGAAATTTTGTTTCAAGAAATGAGAATTCTCGTCTATATGTCTACTGTACTACCAATTCTTCAATATCTTTTTTCTGTGTTGATTTCTGAAGATGAAATGATCATAACCGAAAAAGATCTCTGCTTCGAATCGTCATGGTTTTCCTATCTGAATGATGGAGTAATAAAGTTCACATCATCATCATGTGTTGAGATGATAAGAACTGTGTACAAAGGAAACACTTCATAATTAATATCATTACAGTAGAATGGATTTTGACAAAACTAGGCAACCATTTCCCTGGAGGCATAACTAAATTTTTGGATATGTTGCGTTGGAGATTGTATGAAAAAAGTAGGCAGAAATACACTATACAAGTCGTCAGTAGAGAAATACTAAAAAAGTAATTGGTAAAGTACTGCAAGATAAAGAAAATGTGTTATTATATCTGCAGCTACTGTACTGGCTCTAATCTATACCATGTTTCCCTGCTCATTTTACATCCAAAGATTCGTACGAAAATTGTACAAAAGGGTTTAAGTTGCTACAAATTTCTAGTCTAGGAAAACTATAACATATGTGTGCATAATATATCATGCATATGGGCAAGACACGTGATGACAGTCCATTGTACCATAGTACATCCCTGTGAGTCACTGTCTGTGAATTGAAATTTTCCTTTGTGTAACATAGTACTATGAACCCACAGTGAGTCCATGAACATCCATGTACAACCATTCATTCATTCTCCTATATTATATACATCATGAATAAAAAACCTCTGCATTACAAATAAAATATTTTGACCTAAGTCCTTACTTGATTGTAGTTTTATGGGCTCAGTCTTCAATTGTAACTGCCAATAAATTGTTTTGCACAAATACTTTAAAGTTGAACCACCCTTATGTTACATTGAAAAGTGACAAAATAGAACAATTGAGATATAAAATATGGTACACACAATTTATTTAGGATGATGACATATTTGTCATTTGCAAAAAAAAAAATGATGAAATAGGTATCATGTCATTCACAACCTTTTGTGCATTACTATACATAGTTTGAACTATGTTGACCCTCACAGAAAATATGATGCAATGGTTATCAGTTTCTAAAGTTATGGGTAGGATATGAATATTGTAAATATGGTAAGTGAAATGAACATGGGGGACACGACTCGAGCTAGATTGTTTGAGATTGGGTGCATAATTATTAAGATTGTACAGAGGTCAGTTGTAGGGGTGGGGTTGATATTGTGATACTGGGGTATATACAAACCTACTACAGGAGTGGGGGAGGGGGGGGGGGCTGTAATGGAAGACAACATTTTTGTTATGGCAGCCTGGCAATTGTTCAACAAAAGATAAAAAGTGTGGGTTTTTTTGTGACTTGCATTGGAAGAGATATAGCAGAACACCCAATTTGGTTAGTCACATTATTGACAAGAAATTATTGCTGTACATCATGCAATGCACCTAATTGACATAGAGGGCTCACTCACTGCATGTCAGGGCATACACTATGAAATGACAAACATTGCTGGGGTTCGAAATGATTCAATATGGGTTTTTCTCAACGTGGTGGCATACAATTGAGATTTGGGAACACCAGATTTTAGTGGATTACAAAGAAAGTACGACTCACTAGTACATCACTTTGGCTTTGAGGGTGTAATACTCGATTTATCAACACATTGGATAGTAATACCGGGTAGTATCGGTAGTTTGGCGTGGGAAAGTAGACAGTGTTAATCTACAACTATAATCTTTACTTATATATGTCACCAGTGTGCCCTCTAATGATAGCCTAATTTTGATCAGTATGATAGAATTGGCATTTCCTGTGAGTCACCATATATAGTAAGAGATAGGGGAACACCAAAGTTTGGTGCAGTCACTAGAATTGTATGCATCAGTTATGCGTCAAATTGGGGCACACTGTACTGCATAGCAGCACATAGATTTCTTTTTTAATGCTAATTCTTTTACTAAATTAATACACTGGTTGGACATAATTAATGTTACCTTAATAGATGAATTTTACTTGATTTTTACTGCAAAAATGAGTCAAAAAAAATAATTGTTGAAGCGTGAACAATAATACACACAGTCATCGACTGCATGTTATCTGATGCAATACAGGTCACTATATATACAATATGGTTTAAGTCACATTCGAAAAACAACTCTTCATTCAATTTTCAATTGTGTCACTTGCTTTTTAATGTTCGGTCATAAAAATACACTGTATCATTTTTTGAGTCCTATCCTCAGTAATATTGGACGCGTGTGAAATTTTATAATTTTCATTAAAGGATTTCAATATTGAAATCCTGGATTCAAAATTTAATACAACCCATAACACCAAAGTAAAGTGTTTTCTGTATGTACCACAATCATTTATAGCATCCATATCAAGTGTTAAAGTATACAGTTTCATTTGCTAATTGACCACATTAGAAAGGCCACATGCTGGGCTTGTAAATAAACCAATTGAAACAGTATACTTTTACACATATGAATGCTATAAACGAGTGTAGCACATAGGGGAAGTGCTTTACTTCAGTGTTACTGGTTGTAGCTAGCTACAGTCCAGGGCACATAGACTACTAAATATTGTATCTAGACTACCAAATTAGCAGTAGTCCAGGACACATAGACTACTAAACATTGTATCTAGACTACCAAATTAGCAGTAGTCCAGGGTACATAGACTACTAAACATTATATCTAGACTACCAAATTAGCAGTAGTCCAGGGTACATAGACTACTAAACATTGTATCTGGACTACCACGTTAGCAGTAGTCCAGGGTACATAGACTACTAAATATTGTATCTAGACTACCACATTAGCAGTAGTCCAGGGCACATAGACTACTAAACATTGTATCAGGACTACCACATTATAGCAGTAGTCCAGGACACATACACTACTAAACATTGTATCTAGACTACCCAATTAGCAGTAGTCCAGGGCACGTAGACTACTAAACAATGTATCTAGACATCTAAGGTGGTATAGTCTGTTAAAACCAGTGGAAATCAATAGAAAACTGTAGTTGAAGCAGTCCACAAATATGACTAGCAAACCTGTGTGCGTTAAATTTGAGTCCGGAAATCACACAGAAACATTGCAATATTTTGTAAGTCATACAAATACGATCATCAATGCATGTATATATTATTCACATTTTGATTTGTTTGAGTTTGTTGGTCCTTTGCCCTCCATAAGTAGATGTGTATAAATCATTCTCTTTCCTGCTGTGTTTGCGCCACCAAAAAAAAAAATTATTTATCTGAAAAAAAAAACCTCTTATCAGTTTGGAGTCATTTTTTACCTCTTTATCTATGACTCACATCATAGCTACCTGCCTTTACAAGATCCTATCTGCTAAAATGTCAACCGAAGTCGTACCTACCCCAATAATAGAAGAAAAAAAACACACCCTAATAATAGAAAACCGCAGAGGAAATATTACACACTAACATTTTCGCCACCATAGCTAATTTGAGCTTATCAGCTGTACTGCACTGTTCTGTACAGGAAATACATTGTAAATAGATTTGTATTATAAAGCCCATTAACATAATATGAGTCATTTGAATATAAGACATTGTTCCTTTCATGTCATTAACATATAAAGTACATTGCCTCCCTTGTTGATATTTTCCTATGGCATTAATCCAGCCAGGGGTGTATTTAGTATCTTTTTTCATCTATTTTGAAATCCCCGGAATCCCATTCATTTGATATGTATTTCACACTTCTTATCCTTCTGATCAATCCGAATGTTTTTACCTCATTTTCCTTACATACCCGGAATTTGATTTCTTGTTGATGTATACTTTATAATGTTTCTCAAAATATGTGTCTCAGTGCGTCACTAACTCTGTTGTGTTCGAAATATGAGTCAAAACCTTCAATATTGCCATTACTTCCCCCCCCCCCCCCCCCCGATTTTTTTTTTTTTTTTTCCTTTTGTATTACTGGCACTGGTATAATTATGTTATTCTCCAATATTTGTCTTCATTCAGCCGGAAAATACTTGTGACCTTAAACTAAGGGGTGTCACTACTCATCTAGCGACTCATAGTGACAAAAGCATCATGGGTCACTCGTATTTTCCTCGGCTGAAAGAAAAGAAAAAATATTGAGGAGTAACCTCTAATTATCTTTATTTATATCCCAACATGGACAATTCTTTGTGCGACAGTAGAGAATAAAACCATACGTGAAAAAAATATTTTAAAACAAGGTCACAATATACAAAGAAATGTGCACAAATAGGTACGGTCAAAATTCAAAGACAACCACAAATTAAAACACAGACAGATATATTAAAACAATGAACGGATACGTTACTTATCATTCCTGACACGGTTCAGGAAGGAAATTGCTTTCAGAATGAATGACTCTTTAGCTCTGTTGGTGTTTTTGTCTTTGGGATTCTATAGTGGTGACGGGATGGTAAAACTTCAAATGCATCAGTATCTATAACTGGAAGTGATGTTTTCATACTCATTCTTATTTTCGAGACTGTTATGTTGTCGTTGTTGTTGTCTCTGAAGCCTGTATGACGGACGATGACCTTGTGATCAAATCCATTAGCATACCACAAATGTGTGTAGTTTAATAGTTGACAAACTATAGTAGCTCTTTCATGGCTGTTTACACACAGACAACAAGCCAGTGTACACAGTGACATCACCACAATGTAGAGATATAATTCAACATTAGTCTTGTGCTATCCTTCATCGAATCTTAATAATAATAATTATAAATATAATAATTACTTTATTTATCATGAAAAACATGAAAGTTCCTTTGCATTGACCAGAACTGCATACTAGCCACATAGATTACATTTACTCAATGACAAATAATATGAAAAAATCCATGAAAAGTAAAAGATTACAATACATACAAATAAATACATTTAGCAGCGATGACATGTTATTTATGAGTTGAATTGATCTTGGCACGAAAGTAAACTTTAAACCTGTTTGTACGTTTATGTGGTACTCTGAGGCTACGGCCACTTGGGAGATATTCATATTCTGTATGTAGTGGATGTGTTGAATCTTTTGATAATTCTCCTCTTTTTAAGTTAGAGATGATTTGATATCAGACTAATTCAGAATATAGTGAACCATGTTATGCAAAGATTGGGTATATTTTTCAATGGGGCAAAATTCATCAAAAAAAAACCCCTGAAAAGTGACACTTTGAACTTTCATTAACCACTGTCTAGAACTATGTGTAAATCGTCTTTGAGTTTCTACATGATACATATTTCAATTGTGAAATGAACAATGTCTTATATTCAAATGATTCTCTCATTAATTATGTTAATAAGCGTATACAGTACATCCTACATCACAGTGTCCTTCATTTTACCAGAAGACTAAATGCAAATTGCCCTAGGTAAATAAAGTGTAGAAGCAGATATGGGAGTCAGACACCCTGTGGTTTTACTAATTGTATAGACTCCCAGGTAGCAGACCCAGCTAATTGCAAGAAGTGAAGTAAACACTCTGTTGCTATGGCAACTGTAATCTTCATCCGGTTAAACTCTAGTCAGTGTATCACTGGTGGGATATCAGTATGGGGTGTTAGACTTTTACTCTCAACACTTGAATTATGCAAATGTCCTGGCTAGTCTAAATAATTATATTATAAGGTTCATTACAAATACATGCAATCTGGTTCATTGCAAACTGCAAGGTTGTCTGTGTCTGTCTTTGTCTGTGTGTCTGTGTGTGTGTGTCTGACTGTGTGTGTGTGTGTGTGTGTGTGTGTGTGTGTGTGTGTGTGTGTGTGTGTGTGTGTGTGTAAGAACTCTTCCATCCATGGTGTAGGGGACTACATTTGTAGATGCTGGGCTACATGGGGTCCCTAATAAATTTAGAGCTTCAAAATGTTGGTTTTGTGAATGCTTCCGGAGTGCAGGAATTGTTTTGACTTGAGAACCACACTGACATCACCCAAAAGTTGAATTTATACTTTCTGAACTTCGCTCAGAAAACATAGTAGGGGCTTTACTTAAGGCCCGCATCCCTTCTAGGCTACCCTGTGGGAAGATTGTCACCACATCATTTAAATATGACATTTTGACATATCATGTAGCAGTAGTGACTCAGAATCATTTTAAAAAATCACAGATGCTCTGCCCTAATGGAAATACCCTAAGTTTGTTTACGAAATGTCTGGGCTTTGTAGTTTATGTGTGTTACAACAAAACTGTTGCCCTGTCAGAACGGGGAGTCCCCATTTACTCACGGTCAGACTATGTTGTTGGCCTGTCAATATTACATTATAAATATATTTGGTTTTTGAAGGCTTGTCAGTGGTTGCTTGGATACAAGTGATATTTGAGATAGGAATCAGGAAAACCTCACTTGACTAAAAAATACTCTTAAATAGCTGAGTGGGTTGGTTATCAGTCGTGTCCTGGAGAGGTCAAGTGATCACACCTGGCAGGGTCATTCCAAAAAAAGGGGGCGTTTATCTTCAAAATGAATGCCCGCTTGGGTATGAAAATGTGGAGTAATCAACTGCTAGCTGAGATAGATGCGTGACTTTTTGTACAGAGAATTCATTCAGTCATGTACTTGTCCTCAATCCATAATGTTGTCATGACAATGGAAACAAACTTGAAAATAACAGTATCCTGTTGAAAATCTGAAAGCATATATTCTACTATTATGATGATTGTCAGTCTGTCAAAATTTTCAACTGTACATATTAATTGCAACGCTAAGTCGTTTTCAAGGTTTGCCAGGGTATATGCATGGTAGAATTTAATAGGACACTGTGATATAATAAAACCTCCCAGTACACGCACAGTATGGTATACAGCTACAATTAACAGTAGTAGCAAATATTACACGGACTCACGAGACCAACTATCTTGTTGCAAATATATAGGTTAATGCATTTTTTTTAAGGGCTGAAGTCAGACCTCATGCGGCGGAACAAACACACTTGATTATTTAATACATAGCAGTATGAAATAGGAGAAGAGATATTTTTATGCAGTGTAGAGTAGCTTTTAAATTACCCCTGGAACTGAATTTAGGTTAATAGTGCTAAAAAGTTCACCCTGACATTTTTACCAGTTTGCTGTATACTTGATCTAACTTTGGATTGTTGGTGAAATATTACTTGTATTACAATGTATGTATTTATGGAGATTCACAGAATAGCGTGTGTTTAAATACATCAAGCTGAATTCAGTACTCAATACACATAACACAGCACCAAGAATGAATATAAAAGAAGGTCAATGTATGCTAATTGATGGAAGCAAAGTGATGGACTGTGATTTATGTCTAAAATGCATAACGTAGTAGTCTCGAAAATTAGGGCTCCTGAGCTGAAATAGATGTTTGAAAACATGTGCCTAACATGTGGGCTTCATTACAATCTGCAATATAATCCCAATATATACAGCTAGCTCTAGTTGTCTTCATTTCTAGTGCACCAGAATATCACTTTCTCTCTGCAATCCATTTGCCCAGGGGCTGTGCCAGGCCATATATCTTCATTGAACAGCCGGTGGGTTGACGCACTATTCTACAGCCATCCTCTATTTTCTTCATTTACATCTAGAGCACAGTACTTACAGTGTCTCTAAAGAAAGGAGACATTTGTTGTTGTGTTCACTAAAAATGCATCTGATTGTCATACAGACATTAACCAAATATGTGCATGACTTCATCCGATGTTATGACCCTAAATGTTAACCTGAAGGTCAAGTGACAAGATCAAATCAAAACACTGGCAGATGTTGTTTTTTTGAGATGCAGTTCATCAGTTTGTGTAACAATATGCAAATTTTATTTATTTTAATTTTTTTTTTTTTTTTTTTTTTTTTTTTTTTTGGGGGGGGGGGGGGGGTAACTGTTGCTTCACATTTTGAATTCCATAATATGTAACTGATGTATATTTTTACAAAATGCTGTATACACATATCCTATTAACGATATTTCATCATATTTGATTATAGAACACATCAGAATATATGTGATAACATGCATTGCTATACAAACATTTTAATAATGCATACAGAGATTAGAATAAAGGGTGTGAATTAATTAACAATATTAATAAATACTTTTAGAAATAAGCTAGATATGGCGTGTCAGATAAAAAATCTCTTTGTTATTCAAATATGCCTCCCCAGATATAACAAAGTAAACAGAATACTGAATATATTAATATCTATATAATTATGGCTTTAAAAGAGCGCTTGTATTATGTTCTCGGTATGAAAAGAAAATCTAGTCTGCATGACACGACATCAAAATGCAGGATGCAAATTGAGTAATTCAATAGAACACGTTATAGGCAAGAACTAAGTAAATGATATTGGTTGAAATTCATTAGATTTAAGGCTTATGATTGTGCATACAATTCATTCAATATACCAGACATACATATGTCATCGGATTTAGAGCGTTGCAAAGACAGATTACCGCCAGGCTGTCCTTCGTTGTGTCACCCCCAGAAATATACATATTCGAGTTCATAAAGCCCCCTATGATTAGAGATGGCGCATCAATGACTTCAATTTACGTATGCAAAATGTTTGAGTATGTAAACTTTACAAGGCCTGGATTTTAAAGGATTTTATTTTTGGAATTGGAAATTTCATCAGTTGATATCATGCAGATTCAACAATTGTACATACATGTTTCTGAGTTCCTGAGTAAAAAAGATCCTCTGGTATTTAAGAGAAAAGCTATCTTGTTTCATGCTCTGTTTGTCATCGCTGACAACCCTAAATAGTGATGACGAAAAACTATGTCGGGTCAGAATGTCCAGTATGGAAAGTGTGTCAGGACTGTTAAAATGTAGGTGACTGTTCCATAGTTTGCATAAGTAGCGCTGGGTGAAACCATTCATGTTTTACAGGGGTGCATAAATTAACAAAATGAGGGTATTAGCCCCAGCTGTATATTTAAATATATTCAGCATGTACTCTTCTGGTGTAATATGGATATACCATGGTATGTTGATATAAAGCAGTCGTTACCTACTTGACCAGAGGGCAATTTGAATAATGAATTTGTAGAAATATAATGATATGCATGTCCAGTAGTTACTTATTTATTCATCTGTGCATATCTTTTATTATTTGCAGGATGTCTTAGACTCTAAGAACAGCGCTATCAAGGATCTACAGTATGAATTAGCCAGAGTATGCAAGGTAAGAAGAAACTTTTTTTATTTTTTTATTTTTATTTTTTTTTTATTTTTTTTTATTAGCACCACACCATTGACAGGCACGTGTCCTGGGTAACCTGTAACATTGTATAGTGCAATGCAATAATAATGGTGCCAATATTGGTGCCTGAAAAAATAGTAAAATATCAATACCTTTGATTTTAAATTTGTCCAACTGCTGACTGATACTTTAAAACTTAATCATAAAGTTGATAGGAAATTTATTTTCATATACACATAAATTGATTCTTCTTACTTTGTACCCATGATGATGTTTCTCTTCCCAGTACTGGGTTTCCTAAATCATGTCAGTCCAAATTCACAAACATACATAAATTATATATTGTTATTTTCTGTATGAGAATAGACGGTAAAAGTGCATTTAGTTAAATTCAATATTTTAATAATGTGCGGTTCTGTGGATTTGCTCAATTCACACACAGAAACATACACATAAATATTTTAGAAAGATGTCAAATAACCTAAATTCAAGCAGTCAAAATTCATACTTAAAAGACATATCCCCGACCCTTTTTCTAAACCAGGTGACACCTATCATATAATCTTTGACAATGAGCGATAACACAACAAACTGTCACTTTTCTATGGTACCTTACAAAACTCTCTGACATACATGTTTGTTTATTTGAACTCTGGTGACAAAAAGTACTCCATTTTCTCGATCGTTTATATTATTCTCCTCAAAGTTGTCAAAGTGATTGAAGAGCTTCCTCTGGGTTAGGTTTGATACAGTATTACAGTGACAGATAGATTCTGGTCGATCAAAGAGTTCACTGTACATTCTAACATTACTACAGTTTGTATTGAGAAATGTTTTGAAAATATTTACAAACAACTTAGTACTTTGTTACATAATGCGTCATTAGGCTATGCTACAAAATTCCCAATTTTTAGCTCCGCTGTCAGCGAAAGCTGAAAGCGTAGCTTTAGGTATAGGTGGGTATTGAGGTATAGAGAGTAGAGTGAATCATAGGTGTCCGTCAAACTTTTATATTTTTACTATCTACTCCATAAGTGACAGTCGGAATTCTTCGATATTTGGTGTGCATGTTCCCTGGGGGGAGGCTATTCAGATTTGTTCATGCCAAGTTGATCTGTGCCATTTTCAATTTTTTATGATTTTTTTTCATAAAATGTCATTTTCATCAACTCCTTGAAAACCTCTTATTAGATTGCTTTGATATCTGGCGTGTTGATGCGCAGGGGGTAGCTTACTCAGATTTGTTAATTTCAAGTCAGCACATCCTCATTTTTATTTTTTATGATTTTTTTTTTGTAATTTGAAAAAAAAATGAATATGTTAATGAGCATAATGACCGACGCCATATTGGAAATCAGTCGACGAGACTTTAAGTAAACTGCCACTTTTCAAAAGACACTATTGACGTCAAACAAGCAATGTAATATGTGCTATAGTCATAATTCTACGCATTGGGCGCCCAAATGACAAGCGTTTGTTCGAAACAGGGTTGTAAACTTCAAATCCAATTCTGCACCCTTCTACATTATCAGCCAATCCGCAACATCCTCATTTGCATACTCTATCCTGATTCGACCAGAAGCTGAAGGTGACCTCATTCGACCGAGCGATTTCCCACAGCAAGTATCTTGAGTATCAACACAGGACGTTCTTAGTACTCACTAAAATCACACTTCAGACCCACTATAAAAGTGTGATGTTTTCAGATAACATGTAACTTGTGGTTAATTCTATATTGTCGTGCAATTTGGAATGACAGTGAACCAGAATTCAGACAACTTGCGTAAGGAAGGGCATGCCAGGCATGCGGTTGAAGTTTAAATATGGCCGACAGTTCACATGTAAAGTTAAACGACATGAACGTGTCTTGCCTTTCCAAAATGCAAATATTTGGCAAGTAAAAATAATTAAAATAATTACAACTTTAATTTGGCTTCAGACTTTGCATTATGTTTTGCGTATCTTTCCCCGTTTTACATGTAAATCCGAAAAGGTTCTCTCTCATCATGTCATCAGTGTCAGTGATCATACCGCGCGGGGTACATGTAGTCCTCGGGTGCACGAGTCTGTATTACTGACTTGACTCTAAACACCGGAGGGGGAGGGACAATTGTCAGAATCGAGTCCCGAATTCCTCTGTATGCAAGCAGGACTACGTGCGGGGCTGCTTTGAGTACGAGCGAAGTGAGGCATGTTGAGTTATTTTGTTGAGAATTATAAATATTGCGAAATGTCAAGTACAAGGTTTAAATACAATGGAATGATGAAAAAAATGGCAGAGTCTGCTGACAGGCGCCGGTCACAAAAAACACTGTGAATTAAAATATCAGACGATGTACATGTATGTATTAATCGCCGACAATCCACCCGTATGCACGAGGGACTAACCCGGAAGCAAGTCGTTGTCAGCCATACGTTACAGTGGTAACATCGTCCGAGAAATCGCTGCGTTCAGAGTGTCATTATTCACAGAATTGTTGTTTTCGAGTGAAAACCCGTCTTGAATTGTATAACTCTAACAAATGAAGACATGTCAAGTTATATTTTGAAAGTTGTATCGCTAGTTTGAGACGATTTTCTCACGTACTATAGTACTATCGAGGCTTACTTGGAACATAGACAATAGAGAGAGATTTGGAAGTAGTAGGACCTTCCAGTTCATCGGGAAGTTTAGCCAGTCCGATAATTCTTTCTGGTTTAGTTTACAACACTTTTGATCACGCAGATTTTGTTGTTGTGATGAAAAGAAATTAAAAAAAGATCATTTCAACCATTTCGTTGTGTTTTCTTTGTGAAAGGTAACCGAACATGAACGAGTGTTACCACTGTAACGTATGGCTGAGAATGACTCTCTTCCGGGTACTTGAGATTGTCGCCGTACGGAAACTAAGATGGCGATTAATACATTTCTTCCCTATATATATCTACCACAACTAGAACAAGTTGAATGTTGTTGACTTTGTAAATTTGTTAGAAAATTGAAATTCAAATTGCCTCAAAATTATTTTAGATCCCTAGTTTATTTCATTCTTCATTAAAATTTTCCAGGGTTACAGCTGTAAGACACTGGAATTACTTATAGCCAACCTCAAAATCCTCTTTTTTTCTTTTTCTTGTGTGCATTTCCCAGTCATTTTTTTCTGAGATTTTGTGCAATTTTTCATAAGAGTAGATTTTTGTTATAAAATGGTGACTATGGTATAAAAGTACAATACATTACCAACTTCTGTGTAAAATGTGTTTTATAGTGAGACATCATATGAAACCACTAACCACTTTATTGCATCGCTAAAACAAAACTGCATAGTGACTCGAAGAGCTGAAGACCTGAACCACTTCTACATGTCACCAAAATAAAAAATTAAATTAAAAAAAAAACAGCGGAGCTATTCTGACCGATAGGTCGCTTGTTCTACCAACTTATCACAGATTCACTGATCTCACATCCCATAACACTAGATCGGTAAAGATGTGATAAGTTGGTAGAAGGTAAAAGGGGGTTTTATAGCATAGTCTAGCAGCTTGTAATGTAAAGGTCTGGTGTCCTGCACCAAAATGCTTGAGTAAATCGTAGCTTTCAACCTCAGTCATCAGGTCTTCAGGGATGAAAAGTCACGATATTGAAAATATGTCATGTGAATGAGTCTTAGCACACCAGGACATAAGAATTTATAGTATGCAAACATTTAGATAACATAGTTCCTGAAAAAATTAACAAAATCACATATTTTTCAAATAATATTATTTATGTGAAGGTAAAGTAACTATCAGCAGATAACCTGAGAGCTACTCAGTGGTAAACTTATCACAAACATTTATTTTTTATAAACCGATACTGATATTTATATCATGCATAAGCCAAAAATATAGAATGTATACCCTGGTCATTCAATGTAACGACAGTGCGTGTCTATGTCAGAAGTTCTACTGTGTTCGAAATATTCAAAACTTTCAAAATTGCCATTACTTCCCATGATTTTTCTTCGATATTACTGATTCTTGTATAATTATGTTATTCACCAATATTTTTCTTCGTCCAGCCAGAAAATACTTATAACCTAATGGTTGTCACTACTCATCAAGTGACATGTAGTGACAAGGCCCCTTAGGTCACTCATATTTTCCTTGGCTGAACGAAGAAAAATAATGGTGAATGACATCTAAAAGTCTTCTCAAATATAACTTGCGGAACGAAATTATGTTAATATAGAACTTACTCTGCTGTAAGATAAACATTCAAACACTTGTATATATATATAAGAAGCATGTATTCCGAGCAAAGTTCACACCAAAGGTTAATGAAATTTTTAGCTTGGTGGAAACTGCTCTCAAATAAGAAAGTCCTGTCGAGTACCAAAACGCTAAGACAGATTTATACCCAACTGTTAACATTCATTATAGTTTCTATTCCCACTATTAACTGATGCAGAGAGACAGACTTCCAGTTAATTAACCTCCTCACCCCTATTTCTGTATGAAATGGGCTGATCCTACCATGCAGAGCCCTAGGAACAAGTCAAGGTCTTAATAGAGATAGGGTGGTTAGCAGTTAGGGTTAATAGATGTCAAGTCGACTTGTAAACAGACTAAAAGAAGCATGGTTAGGCCTTTATTATGAGATAAATTAGTACAGACAGTTGTACTTTGGATTTTTATTTATGGGTCAGTGAAAGAGATACTTAGAGATACCGTTGTTCTGTAATCTCACAGTAAATCATAGACTAAAAAAATATGTGAGGTTTTTCCCCACAGGGTATGTGTCTGTGATTAACAGTCTGTCCCAATGTCTCTCACTCCCTCTTTGTCTCTGTAGCTGTCCCTCTGTCTTTCATCATGTCGCTCTATCGAACACTCCCACACTCTCTCCTCTCTCCATATACAACTGGTTGTATGTTTTCATATCATTTGTCTCGCTGAGAGAAAGTGCTCAATGCAATTATTAGAAGCATAATAGATATAATCCAAGGTATAAGTCTGTTGTTACTTGGAGTTTCACACTTCTTTTGCAATCACCAGATGACTGTTAAATTGAGATTGTCAAAGTATAATAATGTACACGTAAAGTGTCTGTATAGTCGTTGTTATAAAATAAATGTACAGTACATATGGACCTTAACAATCTCAATTTAATAGTCATCTGATTATCGGAGAAGAAGCGTGAAACCCTGAGTAATGACACAACATCCTTACACCTTGGAATTAAGTCTAATAAATATAATACTGTAAACAATACATTTCTAGCCCACATTTTCAGACACTGAGCTCCTCTTCATTGATGGATCTCTACATTATTATTTATAGACAGAACCTCAGTGTAAAGTTATATATATATGTGTGTGTATATTGAGAGAGAGAGAAAGAGAGAGAGAGAGAGAGAGAGAGAGAGAGAGAGAGAGATACACACACACACTCACTATCAGCATTACACATACCTTTTTATGATAAAAGTATAAGTTAGTGAATTCGATGACATCACTGTTGTATTTGTAAGAAAAACTTCCTGTTACATCCCACAAACCTATATTCTCAGCCGAACTCTGATAAAGCAGTTTAATAACCCAGTATTCCCTTTTCCTAAGAAATACACTACGATAGTTCAACAGTAATACATCGCACTTTTCTTCCCTGACATAAGAACATTCATTAGGTGAAATCTATCCTGCGTGGGAGTTAAGCAAAATGGAATTTGTTTAATGGAGATATCACATACCTTGTTTAGTTTCCCCAAGTATCAGCCTGAACTCAGTGGGAACAAAACCTACAACAATTATCGTTTAAATGCTATGACATTTCAGTCTCCGCATTAAATTTGTTTTTGGGGTTTTTTTGACCCACTGTTATTAACCATCTGGCAACTGGAGTCACTTATTTGCCATTTTAAGATTTCGAAATCTTAACAGGATGGGAGTCATCAAATTTTTTTTTCTCTAGTTGTCTTTTTTGTCAAATTGTTTAGATAGTGTGTAAACATAACTCCCATCATTCGATGTAAATGTAAGCCCACTTATTTCCTCATAATGTACATATTTATATTAAATTTCATCAGAATCATTAATCTTTGCAGTAATTTGGATATATCTAATGTCAATTATAAGAAAATAACTGTGTTAAAATGTGTACCTAGTGAGTTCAAATATGGCATCTGCTTGTTCAAAAATTAAATATATTGAAGATGTTTGGATAATTATTGCAGTGGTTGAAAAGGAAAGAGCTTTAAGTAAAGATTTTAGATCATATTCACTTTTCTCATCTACTGATTCAAATGATTAAATATCGAAGTTTATTTCAATATTTCTGATGCTGACTATGGGGGGGGGGGGGATAGAAATTAGTATAATGTTAGTTCATGTATGTCATCTACTGGCTCAAAAAACTAAAAGTTATTTTTATGTTCCTGGTGTTTGTCATAAGGGAAAAACTGTGAATGAACATTTGTATCTTGTTAGCTTGGATGTGTCAAAAAAGTAAATGTCAAAGTTATTATAGTATTTGTGGTGTTAATTATGAGGAATAAGTGGACAAAAATTTGCATATCGTGGGTTCAAGTATATGTGATCTATATAGCTAATGATTCAAAAAATTAAATGTTAACGTCGTTTGAATGTTTGCCGTTTCTGTTATAAGGAAAAGTCTTGATTAATATTTGCATATAGTTTAATTTTATGATCTTTTTGTTTAAAAAAAAAATTCAAAATTGTTTGAATATTCCTGGGTTGGTAGTAAGCGAAAAAAGTGGATACGAAATTGCATATTCATGTAGTTCGAATGTATATCATCTACTGGTTCAAAAAAATAAATGTGAAAATTGTTTGATAATTATCATGTTGATTATGAGGAAAAAATAGTGGATGGAAATTTGATATGGTTGATATACTATTACGTCACCACAGTTTCAGTATATTAAATATTAACGATACATGTAGTTGGATGGGTCTGGTGCATGGTTAATGTAGTTATGAGGCCTAACAAATAAAAATTGTATGGTTCCGATTAAGCTCAATTTTAGAATAGGTTTGGTAGGGTTTTTTTTTTTTGGGGGGGGGTCAAATGTGAGTGTCTAGTTCAGGTAGTTAGGTTTTCTGTTGTTTTCCATATGGTCTCTGTGTTACTGGTTTCTTCTCTTCAGATGTATAGCCATTACAGATTGGAAGAACAGTTTTATATTGTCCTTTTAAGTTGATGTCAGTTTCCGCATCTACTATTTCGAGATTGCGATTTTAATATATTTTTTTCTCGGATACATTTTTAAAAAGGTTAGGGTCGGCAGTGAAAAACTAGGTTGATTGGGTAACAGAAACCAAACAATTTTTTTTTTTAGGGCTAAGGAAAACAACAGGATTAACATTTGCATCTTGTCAGTTCACGTATATCATCTGTGGGTTCAAATTATTATATGTTTAAGAACAAGAAGCCTATCTGGATATTTCCGCCAGTGAAAATAACTGGTTCTAAAAATAAAAACCAATTTCATAATTGAAGCGTCTAAATCTTAGATGTAATCTTGAACACTGATGTGATAGACATAGTGCATAAGTTTTACAGGAGACCTTGAGTAGGTTATGTAGAAAATGAATATAAAACGGAGCAAAAGCAAATTATAATATTCTGAAAAATGGGTCATCACCAAAGTACTATATAATCTAAGTTAAATTCCAGAGAATTCAAGAACTCTTCATTGATTATTCTGTACCTAACTGAATGCAAGTCATTGTGAACTGAAAATCAAAAGAGCTCATTTTCCTTGAGAACATATTTCTGGAAATCTACCATGGATTATAATTAATGTATTATCAATATAGAAATTGTATTCAGGAATGTGTTAAGATTTATTTAAGCTCAGCCAGTTTGTATAAAAGATTCACTTTCAAAAGTCAGTCATCACTTAATACTTTAAGCTTTGCCGCTATTTTGAAATATTGTATTTAATCTTAATCTCAAAAAATGAGGGGGTGGGGATCCGAGAGTATTTTCAAATGAGTAGGATTTCACATACATGTATACTAATACGTGTATTTATATCACCTTAGTCTTCAAAAATAAATCGCATTTGACACTTTTAGTGTTAAGAGTTTTAGTACGAATACAAAAAAAAGTAAGCAAATCTTTGATGACCTTGACTTATTTAGAGTTGTGAATATTATTAACAAAGGGGCAGGATTATAGCAATACTGCAATATGTTGATACTTATCTCGCTTCTGCCTGCTCATAGGCTTCCGTGTATTGTTCTCTTCTCACGACCAGCATACTTGTATGTCAAAAGAGACATGTAGCAATTAATAACTTAAAATAGGTACATGAATTTCAAATAGACCAGGATTATTTATATGATGATAGTTTTCAAAAGAGATGACTTAAAGACCCAGTTCACTAAAAAAGTTAATGTTTTTCTTTCTTTCCGTCCATTACAGGCTCACAATGATTTGATGCGTACATACGAGTCCAAACTACAACAGTTCGGTGTGCCCACAGACGAGCTTGGTTTCAAACCTCTTGAGAGTACGGTGGGTGGTCAGCAGCTAGGACAGGGACCCGCTGGGCTGGTGGCAGCTCCAACATAGGAACATTCCGTACCAAATGATAATGAAGATTTCCCATTTGGAGTTGTACAGTTAGATGTCCACCTTCCGCAGTAAATATTTTGTCAAATTTACACCCCCAAAAAAACAGAACCTGTATTTCAGCTTATGCTTTGTCCCAGTTTTATCTATTTTCGAACTTAATGCTGTTGAAAGCAAATTTTGAAGAAAAATACATTCCGCATTTTTTTCCCCCAAAGTGTAAATACTGAAACTTGAAAAAAAGCTAGAAAATCATTCTTTGTACATTTTTATTTCCAAGTAAAGTAGTTTTCCTCCAACTTGATCTTTTCATGATTTTTTGTTGTTGTGATTTTAGTGTTTTGTAATCATATCCGTCCTATATATTGTACCCATACATTCTTGATGTAAATCACTTCTTACATAACACTTTAAAAAAAAGACTGATACCCTCAAACTTGAAGCCGAATAATTGAGCTGAAACAGAAGGAGAAATGGTAACTTACAAAACAAGAAAAGATGAGGGTATAAAAAATATTATGATATTATATAAAACCATCAATTTTTTTTTGTACAGTTTGCGGGATAACAAAGCCAGAACCCGAAATAGTTAATCACCTGCATATACTAATATTAGAAGCTGTAAAATCAGGGCGTGCAAGTTTATGAAACAAATTTTAAATACTATTTATACTAGTATGAAATATGTGATGTTCAAATACCTACCTGTATATATATTATTATATTAGTAGAAGTTGTGTTCAGAATACAAACTCACCATTGATAAGTTTACACATCTGGATTTTCCTTCCGTAACTTGCGTGGATTTTTACTCTTGGGATATTTCTTGTTTTAAATGTAAGCAACTTTTGATTGTTGAAAGGTGACTCTCCCTGAATAAAGATGAACATTTGTTTGAAGAAAGAGAAAGGTAGTGTCATGTCTGGTTGGTTTGTGAATGTGAGATCCTCTATAGGGTATGACTGTTATTTATTTGTTTATAAAGGGCAATGCATCGGTAATATGGGTTTTCATGCAAAATATTACAAATACAAATATATATATATGACAGATACAAATTATGCAACAATATTGAACACCGAGAGGAGTGGGAGAATGCACTAGTCATTAGACTGATGAACTATTTGCAATGGTGAATGCCCTATATCTGAAGGATCGGGGGTGGGCTTTCGGAATGTGGAATTTGGTCCTTGTGTTGTATTGATGAACGGTATCATTGGTTGATACAAGTTCAGAAAGGTATGATGATACTTTGTTAGTCACACATTTTTTTGGACAAGATTATTGCAGATGTGGTTGTGTCGCTCTTGGATGGTTGGCCAGTTAAATGCAATTCTGGTGGTAGCGATATGTTCAGACTTTGTTAGAGCCCACATTGGAATCGGACGTACAACGAAATTAAGTATACGTTGTAAAGCTGCTTTTTAATGTGATACTGCAGTTTGAATAAACTGTGTTACAACAGTCTGAGTGGTGTAAGGATTTGAATCTGACAAGTTTGTGATAGAAGTATCAGAGAAGAGATGACATGATTTGTAAACTCTTGACTATTAGTAGTAGTACTCTACCATGTCACTATACTGTTAGATGTTGTGTCGTAGCAGCCACACCAGTCGCCACGGTGCATAGTGTTTGTTACCTCCTCCAACAACGACAACAACGTAACAAAAGCACTAACCGGGAATTTCACTTCACACAATTCAGTCTCACAATTTGCATACTAAACCAATTTCATATCTAACTATGTGCATATACATCCAATATGTTTGAACAGATAAATGCTACCATCAAATGTTTCAAGGTAAACTCTATCATTCCAACATTGCCATGCTAACTAACGGATATGAATTATGTATACTTAAGTATCTGCCGATGAATACTAAATGATAAAGAAATGTTACATTACGTCACATTTCCAAGAACTATACAGAAGGATGTGTCAAAAAACACAAGCAAGTCAACGCGAGAGAGAGAGAGAGAGAGAGAGAGAGAGAGAGAGAGAGAGAGAGAGAGAGAGAGAGAGAGAGAGAGAGAGAGAGAGAGAGAGAGAGAGAGAGAGAGAGATATGGGGTGGGGAGGGTAATTTTGTAAATTAATGAGTGAAAATTAAATAAAAAAAACGACGAAAACTAGTCAGGAATTTTTGAAACCCTTTGAGTTTATCTTTCTTGACACCGTACAGTCTCTCTCTCTCTCTCTCTCTCTCTCTCTCTCTCTCTCTCTCTCTCTCTCTCTCTCTCTCTCTCTCTCTCTCTCTCTCTCTCTCTCTCTCTCTCTCTCTCTATCTCTCTCTCTCTCTCTCTCTTACATGTTTGCGAAATGAGTGAGTGAGTGAGTGAGTGAGTGAGTGAGTGAGTGAGTGAATGCATGTATTACTAAAATTATCTGAGACTCTAAGGCGCCTTTTACCAATGATAAATTGTTGTTTTCTGTTTGCCTGTTTTGTATATCAATTGTTCATTCGAGTACTACTGTTTATTCTAAAGTGTGGAATCTATAGGGGACCTGGAACGTGGACGGGCGGTCAAGAAATGACTCATTACTAGCTGTCAGTTACACGTACAGTACGTGACTGGTGTCACGAATCAATGCGTCCCCATTTCACAAAGATCGATCGCTTCGGACAATACAGCCAGCTTTTAAGTTACGTTATTATATTCTCAAGGACAGTTAGACAAAAATCGTTTTCAATTATTAATATTAAATTATTGATATTACAATGTCGTTGGCGAGGACATAACAATATTGATCGATAAGAGATACGGAATATCATTATTATTTCCGCCCAATGACCGTGAGGTGTTGGCACGTTAGGTTGTAAGGCCACATGCACATAGCCCAAGGGTCCTAAGCATGCAGAAGTGAAATTAGTCCCAATGGACATAAGCAATGATGATGGCGAAAGTGTGGACACTTGCCTCATAAAAGGTGTTAGTTCTGTTGTTGTTTTTGGAACGTGACAACTCACTTGGGGACTGGCAATGCTGTATAACCTAGTTTCTGCTAAAGCAAGACTTCGTCCCAATGATGCGCATGCACCGCCATGCATATGTGGGACCCCCAGATTCAATCGTTACTCGATATAGCCCGTGAAGATCTGTATGGTGTTTTCGAAAGGACCATATTAATGAGCTTTGCGTTTGATTTTCTAGGCCGCCTTTTCTTAAATCATCAATGTGTTCGTATTATTGAAATCGTCTGCATTGCATTGCTTATGTACACATTTGTAGAAACTACCCAGATACACATCGTGATCGGAAATATCTAGTTCTCCTCGAAAGTAGTTATCGATCGCATACAACATTTTGAACAAGGTCACACAAGTACATGTGCGTATTACATACATGAGTAGGTTACGTTATAGCTGAAAGTGAGAAGGCCTTGAGTCAGTCTCTCTCTCTCTCTCTCTCTCTCTCTCTCTCTCTCTCTCTCTCTCTCTCTCTCTCTCTCTCTCTCTCTCTCTCTCTCTCTCTCTCTCTCTCTTCCCTCCCTCCCCTTGATATTTTGAAGATTATGATGCTGATAACCAATGGGGATTCGATATTTCTCTTGATTGAGTACGGTCACAGAGGGAGACCATTAGCATCTCGTTCACAACTTCCTAACCTACCTGTAAACTTCATGGACTATGGCTACTTACACTATTCCGCTATCCTAACTGACATTTATTTATTTATCTATTTATTTTATTTTTGAGAGAGAGAGAGAGAGAGAGAGAGAGAGAGAGAGAGAGAGAGAGAGAGAGAGAGAGAGAGGAGAGAGAGAGAGAGAGAGAGAGAGAGAGAGAGAGAGAGAGAGAGAGAGAGAGAGAGAGAGAGAGAATATGGGGCGTAAATTAAGAGAGAGTGAGAACCAATAAGGCACTGGGTGATTTAATACCACAATAAACGTACTTCTAATACATTGAAATGAAAATCGACACCAGCTAATTATAATATATAGTGTTATTGTGAATAGTAATGAGTTAAAGACGCCGTGTTTTCAAAAAAGTGGGCATATAAATAAAACTTAAGATGAATGGTTTCTATTAAATAACTGTTTCTGGTTTATTTGGTAATAAAAAGTGATGGATCGCTTGTATATACATTTAGAACACAAATAACAAAGGTATGACATTGAATTGTAACTATATTATGCATACTAAAATTGGGTATTGATCTTGATCTTGCTTGCATGACACTTTAACGAGGTAGGTGGATAATGCAAACAATAGTGGTTTATACTTTGTAACGTGTTTTTTATGGTACAAGGAACTGACTATTATGTCACTATTATTAAGAGTTAAACAATATTATATGATATACTGCACCATTTCAACGCCTTTTGAGATCCAATCGTAAAGATCTGAAAATGTGAAAAACAGATATAAATGTAAACAAATACATGGAAACATGACAACCAACGTTTGTGTACATACATACATACATACATACATACATACATACTTACATACATACACATACATACATACATACATACATACATACATACATACATACATACATACATACATACATACACATACATACATACATACATACATACATACATACATACATACATACATACACACATACACACAAACACACACACACACATACATACATACATACATACACACACACATACATACATACATACATACATACATACATACATACATACATACATACATACATACATACATACATACATACATACATACATACATACATACATTGGTATACACACAAAAATTATCTCAAAAACGGCAAGAATAAACGCAAAAAAACAAAAGTAAACAAAAATGGTAATATAAAATGTCACCTGAGCCCTGCCTATTTTTGAACGATGTGTGTGTGTATGTATCGGAACCAGAGCTCTGAATCGGAACGACATATGTTTTTGCTGTGCTGTGAGATAGATGTTCCTGCTAATGTATTCTGGGGGCATCTGACAATATCTAGTGGATATTTTGATAGTCAAATAAATTGAGTTACTAGTAAGATTCACGCTGTCATCTGTTTTACATTCCTTCATCTATATAGTATTGCTTTACATTCTCGCAAACCATCAACCCGAGCTATTATTTCTTTAGCCTTACTACGAAATAACCCGTGCATGTAGGACGGCGCGTTATATGAACGGTGCCGTAAAACAGGCCGTGGTTTGCGACGATGATACAGGCGCAGCAGTGGAAACTACGTACGTAAAGTCCGGTAATCGAAACGACAGAATTGTTGTCGCATGGCCTTTAGGCATTTTGAATTAATTTCTGCCATCCAACTTCATGAATACAGGCTTCCACTCCACAAACTCCTTGTTTTGATTACTTGAGCACGGTACATATTGATTCATCTCCTCTTACAGGTTTAATTTTGATTGACGCACTCATCCCTTGGGATATGTGAAGGCCCCGATATATTGATTTCGTGTTTTAGTTTTATTGCGCTCTTCACTGGGTGTTCACTACCGCAATAAATTCACTCCTCCCTCCAGCTTGTTTTTTACCCACTTTCATTTGGCTTCTTTCAATGGTTCACCTCGCTTAAGCAACTATCTCGTTAATCATCGTGGTGTTGGCTTGCTGTTCATCTGAAGAAAAAAAAAACAAGGCAATAAAAAATACCCAGGTTGGCGTGATTTACAGGGGTGAATAATAGTGGTGGTTATTATGCTTTGCCCTCTTTAAACCACGTGGAAGCGAAGTAATTTATTTCGCCCGTTTTACAGGGTACAAACATGAGGGGTATGAATGGATGGGTAGTTGGGTAGGTTGACCTCGTTACACCACGGAGCATAACGAGGGTGATTCGTTGCGACTGCATATTATATTACCCGTGCTTTGCCATAGATGTAAAGATCGCAGCTCACTCGTACTATATCATCACAAAGTGTTTGTGGAAATAACTTTTCCCCACATATATTCATTTTATAATATACAACATCCATTCGCCATCACTTAATTACAGTGTTATATAAAGCCACGTGTACTGTTATTTCCATGGAAACCATCTCTTTAAACTTTTCAACCTGTCAGCCGTCATATTTGACCACGTGACCATTTCACTTTAAACAGGTTTGATATACCATGCGTGCGTTCAAAGTTCATTCAAAGTTGATGAAAACCACGACATATGTCACTTTTAGTGAACTGTATTCAACCACCATATTCAACCACCATAGTCAGTAAGTCCTTTATTCCATGATATCCAGGCCATGCATGACTTCTCGTTTTATTGTATCTCCCGGTCATGTAATTCGCGTATCCCACAATATTCAAGTTCTTTCGGCCTCCTTCGCAATTTAAATTTTATTCTGTAATGAGAACAAATCATGTTCATACTCAGAATAATTTAGCAAAGTTTGTATTTTTTTGCTTTTCGTCTACGTCAAAGTATGATAGACTAATTTTGGTTGTATTTACTATTATTATGTGGATTTGTATGTGCCATTCCTGTTCAAGTTGTCACAACAAACCTCTACATTTGCATGTATATATTTGATTTCTGTGCGTTAGGCCAGTGGTCACGGTAAAATGAATAAAGCACATTATTATTATTTTTATTATTATTATTATTTAATTTGCGTTGTATTTTATTTCGGAAGCGTCCGATCGTAGCCTAGTAGTCCATCGTATATTCACCTTGTGTGTTAAAATATCCATTGATGGTTGTGGAGTGGGGGGGGGGGGTTGAGACGGGTGGACTGTGATCACCCACAACAGTGGAACATACACAATATACTGTATAGTACATATTTAACCCGATGAACATTTCCTTTCCTAAGGGAGCCTTCAGTAATTACAAGGGAGAGGGCCAGGTGAAATCAAGCCCGGTCACTCTATGGAATAAAATGTGACCATCCCCCTAGTCCACTGTGCTAAAAAACGACCCTCTCTCAATTTCCCTCTGTCTGAAATATGCCCCCCCCCCCGTTCAAATATTTCTTATGGGGAAAAAACATTTTAACAAAAACATTTTAACATCTCCAGCGGCATAGTTATTAGAGCTCAGTCAAGATTAGTAGTCAGGAGGTCCTAGGTTCAAATCCAACCAGAGACTAGGAATGTTTATGTAGTAATCAAATTGATCAAATTTTGTTTCCCACTATTACCACCACAGTGAGTTTATGTTTGTAATATTAAATCAATGCATGTGTTTGAATCTACTGGCTGCGCTGAAGGTTAGAACGCCAAAGACGAGATGAGCACACAAATGACAACCCCCATGGATTGAGGCAAACATTTCCACTCTACCATATCATCATCCCCAACACCTTGCCACACTCAGTTCTCCCTTTACTACTGTGAGACCTGCTCCTCTCCTCACACCACAACTAACAGTTAATTCACTACATTTCACTGTCATGTTATGATATTACTGACATGATCTCATCAATTGGACTGCTCTATTGAAATAAACCACCCACAGAGTCTTAGAAATATATGTAATTATTTTTCTATAATCCTTGCATTTTGACAACAACAAAATCAATACATGTATTCTATCTATTCAGATATGACTTTTATAGTCAAGTTCCCGACGGATCGTATTCCGTACTACGTTATCTTCATATATTCACTATCTTTCATTTTCTTTTTTTAAATTCGTGCGTCCATTCACCGTACATGTATATCATTATTGTGCGGACGGTTCTACTATTTCTCCATTATTACACTAAGCTTTTCAAATTGTTGTGAACCATTCGTCAATGCATGCCAAACAGATGCGCATCACTCCTTCATTCAAACCCATGCCGTCCTCCCTCCCCCATTCCCCATCCCCCAGACCCCCACCGACTCCTCTTTCCACTCGCACACATAATACTGCTTCGAAAGAGTGTATGAGTTGTTGATGGACAAATAACGCCCTGATTGAAATTGTCGACAATGAAAATCACCAATAAAACGAAAAGGTTCTCTAGTGTCTCAGAAATCAGTGTAGTACAGGAACAGGAAATAAAATGAAGTATTTTAATACACATACCATCATGAATATTGAGTCATTGGAGTTCTTATCGCTCTATCAGCTATTTTTTTTCTTTTTACCGACATTTTTATTTCGTCGGTATTTCTCTATGACGGCATTTCCAAAAGGGTTCAGCGCTATCTTTCTAACGTTATGCACCCGTTCAAGTTGCATCCACAAGGCCGTTGAGAAGCGACAACTGTTACGCCTTTTGTATCGCGAGAGAGGCCATGGTTTGTCGGCACTATACAATTAACGCGATATAGATAACGTGCAAACAATATCCAAGTGGCGGCGCCGCTTATTGCAGGCAGTAACAATGCCGGGACGGAGCCGTGAAATCGTTGCTGTGTTTGCGTTCCGTCTGGCAATCGTTTTAGAAGTCTAATATTGATGAAGAAAAAACTATAAACTAACCATGTTTGTTTTTTGTAATATTTTATTTGACCAGTTAAATCTCAATATTGAAAATCTGTGTTGATGAAATAATAAACAAACATCTATTTTAATGTTATGAGTAAGCAATATTGATAGCAATATAATTTCGTCAGCCCTGTTTTTGTGGCGTATTCTTTATCGCGTTCAAATCGCCAATTGTATAGAGATTTTGTGATATTTTATTTGACCAAATCTCCAATATTGGAAATCTGAGTCGATGAAATAGTAAACAAACATCTATTTAATGTTATGAGTAAGCAATATTGATAGCAATATTATCGTCATCTCTGTTTTTGTGGAGTTTTCTTTATCCCGTTAAAATCGCCAATTGTATAGAGAGTTCACCTGCTGTGGAATGGAAGTTGTCAACATCACATTATATGATTGTTAGCTTTGAAACTTACCTCAGATCACAGTCGCTATTTTTCATTATAAAAATGGGAAACAAAAAAGAGAATTAGGTCTACTATAGCTTTTGTCGAGGATATAGAGCTTCATGTTTTTTTTAATCAATGTATCACATACATGTTCATTTAATTTCATATTTATATTGTAAAGAATTAATGTTATTTGACACAAAAATGAAATCATTTATAAAAAAAAACAAAATTCCGAATTTTTAAAAGTGGTAATTAATATGTGATTAATGTAATGGGGATGAAGCTGGATTTATTG